>NC_134874.1:16367931-16625431 GCF_049852395.1 Peromyscus maniculatus bairdii | reverse complement strand
TGCCTGGGAGGCTTTCCCACAGTGCCTGGCTTAGGGTCCAGCTTGAGCCACCCATGTCCCTGCTTGGCCCGTGATGATATGTCTGTGTTTAGCTCCGTCCTGTCCTGTGGGCCTCTGTCAGAGAGGCTCTCTCACTCCCAGCCCAATGGGGAGAGGCAAGGAGAGTGTGGTGACCAGAGAGCCCGGGTCCCAGAGCTTCACACAAAATAACAAGACAGCCACACAGAGCTTCATGCATGATAACAAGACAGCCGCCCGGGCCCTGGCAGCCCCTGGAGCTGTCCTGGGCCTCACTTCTCACTCGGGAGGCTCTTCCTGGCTGTGGACCAGCTGCTTCACACCTCAGCCTTCAAGGAGCTGTTGGTGAAAAGGTTCTTTCTCCAGTGTCTCCCAAGCTCTCATAAACAGAAACCTATTTATGTTCTGAGCGCCATGAAATAAGCCGGTGGGATGCCCGTCCCTGACTAGGGTCGTTAAGACACAGAACGCCCTGCAGGCCAGGTGTGGCCACCAGCCAGCCCAGGGTTCCTGAAGTAGCCAGAGGCCCTCCTTTTTGTTTTGGAAAGTTGAAAAGAGTCGTGTAATGAGAGCCCAGACCTGAAGCCCTCCCCAACCCCAGCCCTGAGATGTGAGGGTGTGTACCCACGTGGACACATCTCACCCCCAATATACACAAGAGGCATCTCACTGTCCAGTCTGCAGACTCGTTTAAAAGTCAGCACATGCTTCCTGGACCCTCAGCTCTGTTTGGGCTGGATGTTCCAGGGACAAACATGGTCTATCCAGCCCCAGAACCCTCAAAAGGGGAAGTGTTATCCACGTAGGGGGCAAGGTTGCATATTGCATTTTGCATATTGCATATTGCATTTCCCAATAATGTCCTTCAAAGCAGTTTTTCTTTGTTAACCAAAGCTCAAAGGGCATAGAATTGTCCCCATTGGTGACAGCTCACCGTGGGTCTTGTGCATCTCTGTGATTCCCTCCTAGGTCCAGCAGCCCTTTGCTCCATCTGACATGGCACTGCCCTTACCTCAAGAGCAGCTTTGAAAGGCAGCAACTATATCGTGGCATCCGAGGGCGCTACAGCAAAATCGTGTGTGAAAAGACAGCAGACTATAAAGGCCCAGGAGCCAGACACTGCATCATCCTAGCACAAGGAAGTGGAGGCAGGAGGATTAGAAATTCAAGGTCGTCCTTGGCTACACATGGAGGTTGAGGCCCAGCCTGGGCCACGTGGCCTCGGGGGAGACCAGGGGCCCAGTCCTTCCACTGAAAGCAGCACTCTTTGCCACCCCCAAAGACACCAAGAAGAGGTCTCCGGGCCTGCATCCCCTCAAGTGGCTGTGTGAGCCCGACAGTGCAGCAGACAGACAGTGGCAGTCGCCCTTCAAGGCAGACGCGAATCCAGGCCGTGCGGTTTGCTAGTGGAAAGGGCAGACAGAGGGCTGTGTGGAGGAAGCTGCCTGGCGCCGTGCCTAGGCAACAGGAAAGGCAGAGCTTGGATGCCAGGCGTGGCTGTGGGGCTGGGCAGGGCAGCTAGGGCTCTGAGGAGCCAAGGGAGGGCAGAGGGCTTCCCTCCTGGGGCGGGGTTGTCTGATATCACTTGCATCAGGAGGTTCCAGTTAGGTACCCGCCGTATGCCAGGCTGGTCTCTGGTCCGGGGCCGGTGTGGGAGAGAAGAGGATTAAACATGATAATTTCCCAGTTACAAACACTACGAATAACATAGAGTGTGTGTGCGGGAGGGGGGGGGGAGTGGAGGGGGAGGAGTGGGGGGTGGGGGAGGGGTGGAGTGTGGGGTGTAAATGACCAGGATGGAGTGGCCACCTGGGGTGGGACACCCAAGGGAGTTCCTTCAGAGGCAGTCGAGTCAGAAGCCAAATGGGGGAGAAGGGATTGACTCAGTGAGGAGCATTCAGTTCTAAGGGCGAGAGCAGCAGGTGCAAAGGCCCTGAGGCACGCACTGCTGATAATTTTTGTTGTTCGTTTTTTGTTTTTTTGAGGCAGAGTCTCTCTACATAGCCCTGATTGTCCTAGAACTCACTATACAAAGTAGGCTGGCCTTGAATTCACAGAGATCCACCTGCCTCCGCTTCCCGAGTACTGGGATTAAAGATATGTGTCCCTATGCCAAGGTTTTTTTTTTAAGAGTCCATTTATTTATTTGGTGTTTTGTTTATTGCTGGGTCTCACTAGGTAGCCCAGGCTGGCCTCACCCTTGCCATCTTCCTGGGTCAGTCTGGAGGGCACTGGGGTTACAGGTGCGCACACCAGATCTGGCTGTGACAGGACCTTTACCTCAGGAAGAGCGTGAATTGAGACAGGGAGTGGAGGGAGGAGGCTGAACAGAGACAAGATAAAAAGGGTGGCAGTGAGCGATCTGGTGGGGGGCACAGGGGTGGAGGAAGAGGAGAGTCATGGGAAGCAGGGGAGACAGCTGGGGTGAACAGCAGTGGGAAGAAGGGAGGTGAGGGCAGCTGGGCAGGCCCGGGGGCATCTGAGGTCCAGCGGCTCTGCTGTCCTCACAGGCATGTCCTCTTGCTCACTCTGTGTGTCTTTGGTTCTTGTTTCCCCAAGTGGGTCCGAACATTGTAAAGACGCAGAGTGGCTTCTGTACAGCGCTTCCTGAGTGGACAGGGTGGACTCGCTCAGATTGTTCACAAGGAGGGAGGGGTGGGTAGGTCAGTGAAGTGAGTGGACAGGTAGATGGGCGGATGAGTGGGAGGGTGATGGATGGGTGGGTGGGTGGGTGGGTGGGTGAGTAGATGGATGGATGGGCGGGAGGGTGGATGGATGGATGGATGGATGGATGGATGGATGGATGGATGGATGGGTGGGTGGATGGATGGGTGGGTGGGTGAGTGGGTGGATGGATAGATGGATGGATGGATGGATGGATGGATGGATGGATGGGTGGGTGGATGGATGGGTGGGTGGGTGGGTGGATGGATGGATTGATGGGTGGGTGGATGGATGGGTGGGTGGGTGAGTGGATGGATGGGTGGGTAGGTGGATGGATGGATGGGTAGATGGATGGATGGATAGATGAGAGGATGAGTAGATGGATAGATGAGTAGATGGGTAGATAGATGGACAGATGGATGGATTGATGGATGGATGGAGAGGTGGATGGATGAGATAATAGGTAGATGGAAAAATGGATAGATGAATAGATGGGTAGATAAAAGAGTGGATGGATAGATGGGTAGGTAAGTGGCTGGCTGGCTGGCTGGGTTGATAAATGGGTGAATGGACAGATAGACAGAGGACACGTGAATGGATAGAGTCTCCAATTTGCCAAGCTGCTGATATTTTGCTCCAGTTGGGTAACTGTCTTTAGTGCACACACAGCCCTGGGGTGCACTAGGGGAGGGCGCCCACTTGATGAACTGAAGGGACACTCTGACTCCAGCTGCTCCACAGCACCGAAGAAGAGGTTGGTGGACTGACTTCAGGGGCCTGGGAGAGGCATGGATGATGGAGGGGAGAGCAGGAACCTGGGGGAGAATGTCTGGGTCCCCCTGCAGCTCAGGCGGACAGCCTGTCCCCGACAGTGATGGCTTACCTGGGGCTTTGGGGAGGCAAGCAGGCCATGAGGGTAGGACAACAAGTTCTCTGCTCCACGGGGACAGATGTGGCCACGTAACAGGCCACATGGAAGCCTCCTGTGGGTCCTTCTCCACCAACACAGACTCCAGGAGCACAGCAGCCGGGCCTGGTCCCCAGAGGACCAAGTGGATCAGAACCCTGGCTGTGGGATGTGCCCTGAGCCACAGTGGGCAGCTCTGAGGGGACAGGAAGGGCCTGGCAGGGAGTCATGGCTCAAACCTGTCACCACAGCAAGTGGCTGAGTGCCCTGTGTAGATGAAGTTTTCGTCGGTCCGTGGTTCAAAAACAGATTTCTTCCCCCGAAAGCTTCCTCTCTGGCTCCGAGTGTTTGCCTCAGCAGTTGGAGGTTCTGAGCTTCTGGGCGATTTCCTAGGGGCCAGAAGTCCTGTTCCGCTCCTGTCCCTCATGCCAAAGCGTCCTCGATGCTGCCCCTTCCCACCCCAAGGACTTAAAAAGGCGGAGCCTTGCCAGGGGTCACCCTCCTTGCGAGGTAAACCAGCAGCTTGACCTTGGAAGGAATTAGGCCAGAGCGGCAGGCGCTGCTTTCTTCTGGAAGGTTCTCAGGCTGCTGTTTATCCTGACTCCTGGCCTTCCTCCTTACCTCGCACTGATGTTTTTCTGGCCTACTTCGTTTGGTGACCTTCGTAGGGAAAAATATCACAGTGGGTAGGAAGGTTTTCTTTTTTTCCCCTCAAGATCCAAATGGAGAAGAAAAACAAAAGCAAAGGAAAGAAGGTTTAAAAATAAGGAAAAGCCAGGCTCGGGGCTGTGCGTGTCTGTCCCAGCACTTGAGACTCGGAAGAGGCAGGAGGATTCGAGCATTCAAGGTCATCCTCGGCTACATAGTAAGTCTGCAGCCAGCCTGGGCTACATGATCCTGTCTCAAAAAAAGGGGTGGGGGAGTGATGGGGAGAAGGAGGAAGGATGGGAAGAGGAGGGGAAAGAAGAGAAATGGGAGGAGGGGGAGGAGAGAGAGAGGCTGAATTCTTTCGTTCAGCAATTTCCTGAATTCTCTCGTTAACCCATGTCTCCACACAGAAGCAAACTGGAGCTCTGCAGAGATGAGTCTGGCTGGGGAACCCGTCCCCGTGGGAAGCGCCAGGCTCCTGGCACACGATGAAGCGACCAGAGCAAAGGCGCCTTTGCTTGGAAGCCAGCAGGACAGCAAGCCGGTCATCTGGAAGTTTCCAGTGATCTCCGCGATCTTGGCTGGGCTCGGGACGCAAAGCCCTTTTCCAGCTAGGCTTTCAGAGGGAAAGTCAGAGTGTGTGTGGAGTGAGGATGAGATCTGCCTCTCTTGCAAACCCCGCCGCCTCCAGGAAGCCCTCCCTGAGCTCCTGTCTCATTACCTTTCCCCCAGCCCCTCTGCACCCCAGTTCCCCAGTTCAACCCTCTTCAAAGAGCCCACGGAAATGGTGGGGTTCCCTTTCTGATCCTCCGCAGCTGGAGGGGGCGGGCACACGGTAGGTGTGTCAAACACCATCAAATCTTTTAAGTTCAAAGCATCTCAGAAGAAACGACGGAGGCCCCGCTGCGTTCTAGAAGGCTCTGTCTCCTGGGAGTTTCTTTACGGGAGAAGGGTGTATGTTTGCTTTTTCTTATTTTTTTCCCCTTCTTCTTCCTATAGGCAATTCGATGAATGCGACTCTTGTATGGAGCCCAGCGTGGAATAACCAGGGCAGTGTGGAGTACAATGGGGTGATTGTGAGGAAGCGATGGGGTGCATTTGAGCTCCAGGCGAATGCTGGCACCTGAGAGTGAGTACTGAGCAGACCAGGGCCCGCCTTCCCATGCTAGCTGTGAATCCTCACTGTTCTCCCCTCCACTTTGTTAGGACCTTGGTTCCCGTCACAACTCACCTTGTGTTCCGCCCCAGACATTTCAGCTCTCTGCAGGTCTCCACTCTGTGCCTCTGACTGTGAGCAGAGCGTCACCGAGGCCTTGTGGAAACCATTCAGCTTTAGCTGAAAGGAACAGGGATGGAGCCCCGTGGCCACTCATGGGGACCTTTCTACACTTTCTACAGGTTGACATTGGCCATGTTAATCCAGCCCCTCTGGGCACTTTAGGAGAATCGTTATAAAGCCTTTTCATCCTGTGGTTGCTGGATTCAGATTCCTCTACCTTGTTCCTCCCAGCCTCTGTGTGTGTGTGTGTGTGTGTGTGTGTGTGTGTGTGTGTGTGTGTGTGTGAATGCATGCTTGTGTTTGTGAGAGAGAGCACATGAGAGTGTGTGTGTATAAGTGTGTGTGCATGAGTGAGAGAGAGCATGAGAGTGTGTGTATATGCATGTGTGTGTATGTGCATGCTTGTGTGTGCAAGAGTGTGCATGTGTGTATATGCATGTTTATGCTTATCTATTCGAGAGAGAGCACATGAGAGTGTGTGTGTGTGAGAGTGTATGTATGCATATGTGTGTATATGCACGTTTGTGTGTATGAGAGAGAGCACATGAGTGTGTGTGTATAAGTGAGTGTGTGTGAGAGAGAGAATGTGTGTGTGTATATGCATGCTTGTGTTTGTTCAAGAGAGAACACATTGTGTGTGTGTGTGTGTGTGTGTGTGTGTGTGTGTGTGTGTGTGTGTGTGCTGGGAAGCAGCATGTGTGTGCAGGTTCCTTGGGAGCCATATATATGACTTTCTGAGACAGCGTCTCTTGCTGGCCTGGAACTCACTGGTTAGGAAATAAGCGATCAGCCTTTGCCTCCCCGGCACGGGGATTACAAGTGTTCACGACACACCTGGCTGTGTACACTGGTTTGGGGAACCAAGCCCATGTCCTCACGCTTCAGAGACCACACTTTACTGACTGGACTGTCTACCCTCCCCATTTGGAAGTTTCTATCCACGAAATTCAAATTCAGATGTCCTTGTATGTCCCTCTTTGGGGCCTGCTGTCCTGTGTTGGCCGACAGCCAGCATCTCCGGAGGCCCTGGTCCTCCTCTGCCAACGGTGACTCTCCTGGTATCACAAGAGACACTGTAGGGGAAGCCCCTGTGTGGGGCTGGCGTGTTGGCCACTTTGCAGCATGTTCTGAAATGAAGCAACTAGTCAGGCCCAGATCCTGCTCCCAGCCTGGCCAACTGGACCTCTCACGGGGCTGCTGGGACTTCTGCCCTCCATGCTTTCCTCTAGCTGCTCAAGGCAGCCTTGCTTGTATGACCTCAGACCTCAGGGATCCTCAGGCCTGTGACTTCCTGCCCTGGGGCATGGCTTACATTTGCTGAGGGTGTGTCCCACCTTCGGGGAGCTGCTGGCACAGGCATTGAAAACCAGGAGCAGGGGTCGACAGGGCTACCCTCGGCCAACTGGCAGAACAGCGGGCCAGTGGGCATCTGAGGTCCAGCGGCTCTGCTGTCCTCACACATAAGCCCGGGCCTGGCACTCTTGCTCACTGTGTGTCTTTGGTTCTTGTTTCCCCAAGTGGGTCAGAATATTGCAAAGGCACAGAGTAGCTTCTGTACAGCTCTTCCTGAGTGGACAGGGTGGACTCACTCAGATTGTTCACAAGGAGGGAGGGATGGGTGGGTCAGTGGAGTGAGTGGACAGGTAGATGGGCAGATGGATGGATTGATGGATCGATTGATGGATGACAGATAGACGGATGGATGGGTGGATGGATAGATGGATAGATGGATGGATGGGTGGATGGACAGATAGATGAATGGATGGATGGATGGATGGATGAGTGGGAGAGTGAATGGATGGGTGGATGGACAGACAGATGAATGGATGGATGAGTGGGAGGGTGAATGGATGGGTGGATGGATAGATGGACAGATGGATGGATGGACGAACAGATGGATGAATGGATGGATGGATGGATGGATGGATGGATGGATGAGTGGGAGGGTGGATGGATGGATGGATGGATGGATGGATGGATGGATGGATGGATGGATGAATGAGTGGAAGGGTGGATGGAGAGGTGTCAGACTCCAACTCTACCATGTCTCTACTTGTGGGGTCAACTGTCAACCTCAAATCCACCGCCACCTCTGGGTTACAAATGTTCCCAAGTCCCTACAAACACATCGTGTTCCTGGCAGCCCTGAATACAAACAGAGCCTTCAGGAAGGACCCCGAAATGTGGGGTACAGGGTAGGGTGCCCTGGGAGAGGTGTGGTCCGTGGGTCAGACCACCACCTGTGACCCTCGTGGAGCTGCTTCCCTGGTGGGCAGGAATGAAAGCAGTCTTAGACAGACCCGCCCATGCCAGGCCAGTCCCTTGGGGCCAGGGCCCCGGTGGAGGCTCACAAAGCAGCCAGTATCTTCAACAGCCCTGATAGGGCCTTGGGCCAGGGCGGCGTAGTTTGTACAGCTGCACCCAGCACACACACAAGCTCTTAGCTGACTGGCCAGCAGCTCTGGACATTAAAGCCGACACCTTCCAGATGCCCAGAGCCGCCCGTTAGCACCCTCCACACACATTCCATCTCCAGGTACACTCAACACACAGCTGCTCACATGGGGCTGTGTAAATTCCACAATGCACAAGAGCCTAGGTCACGACTGGAAATTCCATATTGTCGCTTACATCGAGTGTGTGCCTGAGCCGGGGAGTCATGAGCTGGGTTTCAAAGCCATAAGTTTGAGGTCCACTCCATGGCACCTGCCCCGTGACCATCTTACTTCTCACCCAGCTGCAGATTGGGTGTCGGGAGGCACTGAGCCCACTTTCCATGCTGGAATGAACCCTGAGATTTCCAGCCCAACAAATGGGAGGCTTAGTGGAAGTTAGGGTCCGTCCCCCCGACCGGCTACTCTGGCCTCAGCTGGGCTCCAGCAGTCCGTGTGGCCCCAGACACAGAGGCCAGGCCCCCTGCCCTCCCACCCTTAATGATAGTCTCAGGACTACTTTTTGTTTTGGTTTTGAGGCAGACACCGGTCTCCACACCCCAATCCTGACATAGGAATGCCGGCATTGCACATGGACACTACTGTATCCAGGTTTACGGGGATCCGAACTCAGGTCCTCGCATTTGAGTGGCAAGTGCTTTACCACTGAGCCACCACCCCGGCCCCTGGTCCCCATTCTCAACAGGGTCCCTTCTCTCTCCAGCCCCCCTTTTCTGTGTTCCCCAGGTTTGCTGATTGCTCCTTGCTTTTATCTTGGCTCACGGGCTTGGCTGGGGGTATTCACGTGCAAGATCAGCCAAGCCGGCCCTTCGAGAGAAGCTAGAAAAGGTGAAAGGTCATCACTGTCACCCTGTGCAGTTGGAGATATGGTTGGGGGCCCAGGAGTGTATCTCAGTGGATAAGGGAGGTATGTGAGTTACTTTGTTCAAAGCTGTGATAAAATGACTTAAGGAAGAAGGGTGTTTTGGCTCCTAGTCTGAGGGAAACAGTGGGTGGTGGGGAACCAGGAAATAGCTGGTCACACCGGTTTCATAGACAGGATGCAAAAGAGCCGGGCGGAAGCAGGATCAGGTTATCAAACCTCCAGGCTCACCCCTGGTGACCTACTTCTCCCAGCTAGGGCCCATCTCCTAAGACCCCACAACCTTCCAGAACAGCTGGGGACCACGTATTCAAACACAGGAGCCTGTGGGGGACATTTCCAGCTGCGTAGCACCCTACCACGAACTCCCCACCAGGCCTTGAGGATCAGTTGAGTGTCCCTTTGGCGTCCCTGATCCCTTTGACAGTTGGATGAAGCCCAAGGAACTGTCTTAAGCATGGAGAGATGGATCAGAGGTTAAGAGCACTGGCCACTCCTGCAGAGAGGCCCAAGTTTGGCTCCCAGCACCCATGTGGCAGCTCACAACTACCTGTAACTCTAGTTCCAGGGGACCTAACGCCCTCTTCTGGCCTCCTCAGGTACTGCACACACAAGGTGCACTTATATACATGCAAATACACACACACACACACACACACACACACACACACACACACACACACCATAAAACTAAATAAATCTTTCCAAAAGGAAGTTTTCCATATGCAATGTTAAATGGGCAGGAGGCCGGGATGCTGTAACCAGGCAGGCCTCTCCTCGGATGTGTCAAAGAACACACTCCCAGGGGAGGAAGGCGTTTGTGCTGCTCCGAGGTATTGACAAGAATCAGTGCTATTTTTCCATCGTTTCAATAGCTCTAACACAGCAGCAGGTCTCTCTGATCCTGACTGAGGATAAAGCCCCAGAACCACTCCGCCTCTGTGGTCCGTGGTCTTCGTTCCTAGCGGAAGGGAGGGCACCGGGAGTGATCCAAATGAAGGTAGTTTTTCCCCTCCGTCCGAGTTCTGGGATTTTAGGTTCTGAGCCCGAGAGCAGGGAGACACGCCTCGCTCCTTATGGGGAACTCCATCTCAGGCTGCAGGTGTAGGGAGGGGCTGAAGAGGTTCCCCACAGCAGCCCCTGGGACTCATCTCCAGCGGTGGCTTTCTGAAAAGGCCTTCTGTTTGTGTTCCTGAGGATGTAAAATAACAAGGGTGGGGACTGGAGAGACGATGGCTCAGTGGTTAAGAGCACTGGCTGCTCTTCCAGAGGACCCGGGTTCAATTCTCACCACCCATATGGCAGTTCACAACTGTCTGTAACTCCAAGATCTGACACCCTCACACCACCATACATTCAGTCAAAACATCAATGCACATAAAATAAAAATAAATTTTTAAAAAAATAGCAAGGGTGACAGCGGCAGTGATAAGTAGGCCAAGGGCATTATGCATGGCCTGGCAGAACCCCCATTCTATGGGGAAAAGCAGGTTATAGCTACGTCCACTCAGCCGAGTAGCTGCACCCGTCACTGGCTCTCCTCCTACTCCGCAATAGTGGGGCTTCTCTTCTGAGCCTGGGAGCCTTCCAGAACCCTGCTGAGAGGGGCTAGTGTAAAGAACCTCACCCCACCTTGATGGCTGTCCAACAGGCCAGTTCCCTCCCTCCCAGCCCCCGCTGCTAAGTCAATGGCCTGGTTCTGTTACTCTAAAAGCCAGCCTGCTGTGGAGCCCTTGGGAAGAACTGGCCGTGGGCGAAGGCTGGGCAGAGCCCTGGTGACTTGTAGCTGGCCCGCCTGTCTCTTTAAGCCAGGGCCCCTGTGTGTATGAAAGGGGCCTCATTACCTAGCAATCTCTCTCCCGTATGGGCCCAGGACCCAGGGCACACAACACATTTCCCCCTGGTAAATCAGTGCATCTCCGTGTGAACTGTGAGCTGAGCCGGGCTGTCTGCCGCTTCATATTTTACAGAAGGTCTGAGTGAATTCCGGACTAACGGGGCAGGATGCGACAGGGACCACAAAGCCACCGGCGTGAGGATAGATGGAGACGGAGAAGCAATCAGTCTGTCTTCCCAGCCTTCGTGCTATCTTTTGCTAAGTCTTTGTTTGTTTGATAGGTTGTTTTAAAACTCGGTTTTCACCCAGCCAGGCGTGGTAGCACACACTCGTCATCTCAACACTGGGGAGGCAGAGACAGGGGGATTGCTGAAAGTTTGAGTCTAGCTAGAACTGCTACACAGTGAGAACCTCAGAAAAAGAAAGAAAGAAAGGAAGGAGACAGAGAAAGAGAGAGAGGAAGGAAGAAAAAGGAGAAAGAAGGAAGAAGGAAAGAGAGAGAGAGAAAGAGAGAGGAAGGAAGGAAAAGGAGAAAGAAGGAAGAAAGAAAGAGAGAGAGAAAGAGAGAGGGGAAGGAAGAAAAAGGAGAAAGAAGGAATAAGGAAAGAGAGAAAGAGAAAGAAGAGAGGAAGGAAGAAAAAGGAGAAAGAAGGAAGAAGGAAAGAGAGAGAGAAAGAGAGAGAGGAAGGAAGAAAAAGGAGAAAGAAGGAAGAAGGAAAGAGAGAGAGAGAGAGAGAGAGAGAGAGAGAGAGAGAGAGAGAGAGAGAGAGAGAGAGAAGAAAGAGAAAATGAATAGGAACTTAAAAAGCTGGATGGATGGATGGGGAAGAACCACACACACCTTTCCCTGGTAACAAAAGAAAATTCCACCAAACAGAAAGAGCAATAGAAATGCGGGGGTTCCAAGTCTCACGTAGCTGGAATTTGGGGTTCATTATTCACGGGCCTTTCCAAAATGAAAACTCTCCCTTGTCTTTGAGTCTCTTCTTCTAGTCAATACTGCTATGCTAGCCCAGCATTTCCACTCCTGGACAGCACCCCAGGCTGCTGGGGCTCCAGCCTCCTCAGCTTTCATCCTTGACCCCGGGGAGTCACATTCTGAGTATGGCTTTACTGGGGATTGTACAGCTGGGGACACTAGTGCCCTTTCTGTGGTCCTGAAGCTTCTAAACAACAGGACGGAGGTTGAGACACCCCATTCCTGCCTGCAACCTCTCCTCAGTCATCAGGAATCCTGCCTTGCAACTGCCAGCCTGGTGAAGTGTAGGAGGCCAGCTCCCACCTTTTAAAAGGGTTCCTATGAGGAGGAGAGAGATAAGAAAATATGAGGCAGAAAGAGAGACCTAGGTGATGAGAAGAAAGACAGAAACACAGGATAGCTTCGGGAGGACCTGGATCAATACCCACCGGCCCCTTCTGGCTCTTCAAAAGGCCTTTTTATAACAATGCCAAGGGGAGAGGCCAAAGACCTCCCCCTTGCTAGATCAAAGCACACCGCACAGCCAAGTGTAGACCCTTCCAAATACCTGTTAACCAGGCCTGTGGTCCAATCAGCCCCTTATGCAGCCCTGCTGGGTAAAGCAAGCCCAGATTCTCGGACCCTGAGCAAGTTCTCACTAGGAAACCTGTGTGGGTCCCTGCAGTGAAGGCAGAAGAGATGTTACAGGGGAAATGGTGGGTGGTGAGGGAGAATGAGGCCCCGTGGGGCTCACAGCATGGACCTGGGAAGGAACCTCCTTGGACAGCATGAAGGAGCGGCAGCTGGGAACACGGTGAGGGCGTGCTCACTCATTTGCTTATTGCTTTGCATTTGCCTGGCAAATTTACATAAAGCAAAGCAGGCTGGGGAGACAGCTCAGGCTGCCATGCCAGCAGGAAAGCCTGAGGTCAGATGCCCAGAGCACGTGTACACACACACACGCACGCACGCACGCACGCACGCACGCACGCACGCACGCACGCACGCTGGCATGGTGGTGGATTCCTGGAACCACCGCCTTTGGAGACAGAGATGAATGGATCCCTGAGCACGCTGGTCAGCCAGCTTAGCCGAATCAATGGGCTCCGGGTTCAGGGAGAGATCCTGTCCTAGATGGAATCCAGTAGGGGCTTGGATTGGCCTCCCACAGCTACAGGGCAGGGTGTCACTTGTCCAGGCATGTGCTTCTGGCTGTCACATGTCACACTGCCTGGCTAGTCGTGTTGGCAATTGTGAGGGTGAGGTGGCCATGGGGACAAGGGCAGGCTTTGAGGCAGGGATGGGGCATATCTGCCTGGCCTCTTGCCAGCCTTGGCACCTCAGTGGCGTATGACCCGGAACATCAGGCCCCTCTAGTGATGCCCACTGCCTGTCTGGGTGTGTTATACTGTTGACCAGCACACGTAGGAACTCAGCTCTGTTTACAAGACCCTGTTACCAAGAGGCCAGGCAGACGAAGCAGATAGGATGCTACATTTGAGGTCCACCCCATCCAGGGTCCCATCGGGTCAAATTCTGAGGCTCCTAATAGACCCTCCAGGGTGAGGGGACACAGTGGCACCCATGCCATTCTACGACAACTAAGAGTCAATGTTTCCTATAGTCACACCTTGCTAACCAGAGGTGACCACAGATGCCATGGGAGTCACGGTCACTGCTCAGCCCTGCTGAACTGGGTCTCCAAAGTCCTCTCCCTTACAGGACACATGTGAACACGCCCACAGACAGGTATACAGATACACACACACGTGCACACATGCACACACACATACACACAGGTATGTGTAGGGCACCCCCTGCCCCATCATGTTGCCTCTGTTGACCACAGTACACACAGGGCTGAGCCGAAATGAGAAAAATGAAACTTGGAGAGAGTAGCTGAGAATCTCGACCCACCTCAGGTTTGTGGAGTGATCCGAGGCGGCCAGCCCCAAGGTGAGGCCAAACCATTGGCCTTCGAGCGTCTGGACCCAGGATCTCTGTATCCTGTCTGCTCTGTTTCTTGCTCTTTCCAGGTCTGAGGTGGGTGGAGACTCAGGGATCCTCCTGAGCCCTTCTCTGGTAAGGGCATCCCTCATGTGACGTCACAGAGCTCCCGAGATTGTCTTTAGGAACCAATCCCACGGCAGCTGAAGAGGGCGCAGATCAATGGGTGGAATGGATCCCGACAACGTTGGCATCATGAGGTTTTGATTAGTGAAGCAAGCTGAGGCTTGGGACAAAGAGCAAGCTAAGTTGTAAGAACAGAGGAGACTCGTGGAGGTGAGGGGTTATATAGCCTGTTAATTATTTTTAATTAAAAAAATTGTGCGTTTGCATGCACATCTCTCTCTCTCTCTCTCTCTCTCTCTCTCTCTCTCTCTCTCTCTCTCTCTCTCCCCCCCCCTCTCTCTCTCTTTCTCTCTCTCTCTCTCTCTCTCTGTGTGTGTGTGTGTGTGTGTGTGTGTGTGTGTGTGTGTGTGTGTGTGTAAGTGCAGGTGGCTGTGGAATCCAGAAGAGGGAAAGAGATCCCCTGGAACTAGAGTTACAGGTGTTGTGAGCAGCCTGATGTGGGTGCTGGGAACTGAACCCTGGTCCTCTGCAAGAACAGGCAGTGCTCTTAACCACTGAGCTGTCTCCCCAGGCCCACATCTTTCCCCCTTTTCCTATGCTGGCAATGACCCAGGGCTCTCTCTGTACGCGCCAGGTGAGCGCTCTACGGCTGACCTGCAGCCCAGCCTTCTGAGGAGGTTTTTGTTTTTTGTTTTGTTTCATTAATTCTTCTGTCCTTAGTATTTGGAATTCATTTCTTCTGTTTTTCTTAAGATTCGTTTTCCTTTACAGAATGAACTATGTATCTTGTGTAGGTAAGCAGACTTGAGTGCGTGTGCCGGCAAAGACCAGTGACAAGTGGTTGTGCATGCTGGGAAACGAACTTGGGTCCTCGGGAAGAGAAGCATGCGCTCTTAGCCTCTGCAGCGTCTCTCCAGCCTCCTTGTTTCAGTTTCCTGACCCAGCGGTAGACCGTGGTGTCTGCCCTACGAGGTAGTGGATTAGTGTCCCTTGTTCTTGCCCGGCTGCTTGTCAACAGTTCACATTCCCTGACAGCGGCGTAGTAGTCTAGATCAGGGGGGCAGCGTTAGAACACCTAAGAACGAGCCTGTGCCACCTGCCCCTTTCTTATCCCGCCGCCCTGCTCTCAGTGACAGTGGCAGCTTCCTTTACCATCGTGGAGCCGGGCTTGGCTTGTGACCTGCTGCGGCCAGTGTGATGGGGTGGGGAGACAGCCACTCCCATGGCTTTTATCTTCTTGTGTTCTGTCCTTCTTGGGGATCCCTTGGTCTGAGCCTCAGTTCACTCTGGGCTGTAACGAGTCTCGTTTCCCACGCTCTTGCTGCTGCTGGGCGGCTCCCGTGGCTGCCGAGTGGGACCCGGGACAGTCTGGGCTCCGTGCTGCGGGACACAAATGTGCGAACATAATTGGCTTCACAAGACTGTGGCGTACTTGCCATTTGACACCGAGTCCCTGGGGATGGGACATCCCGCTGGGCTTTGGTGATACCTGCCATCATCAGGCCACTGGGTGTGGAGCTAAGAACCAGGTTGCCTTGGCAGGGAACAGACAAAAAGACCGGATGCCAGCTTATGTTGGGTCCCAGATGAGGGACAGACCCAGATAGGGGACATAGTCCCTAGCATGTCTAAGATTCCCTTCTCTGGCTTCAGCCTTCTTCTGCTGGAGTTCTTGGCTGGGAGGTGGGGTGTCTGTGCTTCTTCCTGGGGGTCCAGACCTTGGACCTGGAGACTGGACATGCTGATCTGGTTGGGGACCTCTCCTCCTTCTTCATGTGCCCACGCCAATGGGCTTGGCTCACATTCCCGAATGTGTGGACCGCAGCCCTGGGCACTGGTTTATCTGTGCATTTCAGTTGGAGGCTGGCATTTGTTTGGGTCTGTTCTCCCAATAAAAGACCTTTTAATTTGGGGCCTGGAGAGCTGTTTATGGCTCAGCACATAACGATACAGGAGCTGGGAGCCCTGACACCCCCATTCTCTGGTGGCCTAGTGTGGAGGACATGGATGGCCTGTCTTCCTCACAGGCACCCCTGGCCTTGGGCATCAGGGGCAGGTCCCAGGCATCTGGAGATAGGCATTTCCAAGCAGGAATGGCCTCATTGTCCATGAGAGTGGCAGCGGTCTCCTCGCCTTACCCACCTGAGGGAGACTCAGTCATGGGGGCAGGTGAGCGAGCTAGCCTGAACCAGACACCTAGGTTGGTAAACCTGCTGCCTCGATTTCCCTGTGCTCTAAAGAAATTAGGAAACAGAGATTGACAAAAAAAAGAAACTGTATCTAGTTACAGTTTAGCCAGCTCTGGGGGGAGAGAACCTTCTAGTTTCTCGCTTTTCCCTGTGTCAGTGTTAGAATTTTTACATAAAGGATGAAAGGAAAACCCAGAGCCTTGTTCACCAGGGCTGCAAAACTCCCTGTCAGGGCCTCCTCGGCTGGCTCTCTGTGATTCATGGGACTCCCCGGGGCAGTGGTAATTCCTTGTGGTCCACTATTTTAGGGTTCCTCTCCTACTGTTTCAGAGGAACTCCACAGGTTTGGTTCACTTTTCAACTGAAAGGGCCAAGGATGGAGCCAGTGAGGGAACAGTGGTTTGAAACACTGGAGGGGGTCCAGGGTGTGGGCAGAAGGGGTTCACCAGTGACCCCTTGAAGAGTGATGGATAGATGCGGTAGGGCGAGGGCATATAGGTCACTCGCAGACTGACTGGATGATCAGGAGCCAGACATCACAGGAAAGACTGTCCAGGCTCCGAAACAGGGCCACCCGGGCATCCCTGGAGGTGGGAGGTTTTATGGGGACACTGCGTGTGTGTGTGTGTGTGTGTGTGTGTGTGTGTGTGTGTGTGTGTGTGTGTGTGTGTGTGACAGGAGACAAAACGTTAAAAGAAAGAAAAGGAATAGGATTCAGAGCAGGGGGCAGAAGCGGCCATGACATCTCATTTGCTTACCCAGCATGGGTTGGGTGTCATGGCGATGTGCGGTTCACATGTCTCCCTGAACTGAACCCTGGAGGGATGTCACGCTGTTCTCCTTAATGAGGCTCCCAGAGGCCGGAGGACTGGCTTGCAGATCTCACATAGTGTCTGTGGGCCAACAGGACTGAAGAAGATGGATGCTCCGATATTATTGACTTAGTGACAGACCCGACATTTGAGCCGTAGATGGGATGACACACGCGGGTGAGATTTTTCTAGTAGCCATAGCAATGAGGGCGGGAAGAAAGGCAGGTGAAATTAATTATAATCGTCTATTTTTATTCAGTCCAATGGTCCAAGATTATAATTTAAGCTGGAGATTGATGTGTATGCTTGCATTCATTTTTCATAGCAACCCATTAAACTCGGTGTCTTTTACAGGTGTATTGCATCCCAGTGTGACTCACTCCAGCTCGCTCCAGCTCAAGGGCTCCAGTACCATCGATGGCTGGTGACCGTCATGCCTGTGAACCGGGATAGGGGTGGGGCTCCGTGTAAGAGCCTAGGCATAGTGTCCAAGGCCCTGGCTTCCATTCTCCCCTCAAAGAAAGGGAAGGGGCAGGAAGGGAAGGGAAGTGGGCTGAAGGCTGGGGGTGTCCTGTGGTCTATGGGCCACGCCCGAAGGGACCTAGGTAGGTTTGCCATATTTCTAAAGCTTTGACTGTGTGCACCCCACATTTCACCCTTGGTACCCCTCACTAAACACCTAGCCCCAGGCTCAGCATGCTTGATCTGTGCAGGTAGGAGATCACTTTGTGGATCTGTCCTCACAGCAGTGGACATTGTCGTGTGTCAATAAAGATTTATTGACAAACACGTGCCACAGACCAGATTTAGCCCGGGATTAGTAAATTGCCAGCCCAAAGCACGGTGTTATTTCCACGGTATCTTCAAGCCACGGTAAGAAAGCTAGAATGAGTTCAGTGAAGAGAAGATTGGAAGGAAAATTAGGAGCCTGATCCACAAGATCATCAAGGAAAATTTGATGAAAATGAGGTTGTTAAATGCTAACAGGCTTTAGAGAGAATGTAGGAGTCTGGGAGCCGGTAGAGTTCATGGGCTTTAGGTCTCCTCTTTCTCCATATGACCTAATCTCAGTAACACTCCATCAGTGCAACAGACCCCCAGACCTTAGCGCAGCTGACGCCATGATGGATGTACATTCAGGCCTTGAAACCCAGCATGGAGGCCTCAGCACCCGCCAACAAGAACAAAGACCCGCCCGATCCGTCAAAGTCCACGGTTCCGGGAAAGTCCCTAACGGTAGTAACCTTTCTCCTCGGCTTCTGCCGTTCTGCTTCTGGCTAACTGCTCTTGCTAACTGAGCTGTGTCAAGCAAGAATGTGGTTTTCGCGCTTAAAAGCTCACCCTGAGAGAGGCTCGGGACTACGCTAGGGTCCTGAACACCCAGTGTGGTCACCAGATGGCTAATCAAGACTTTCTATTAGCGTAAGTGTGTCTAGATAGGCTTCTCAGGTAGATACCCCACGACACCAACTGCCTTTCTTCTGAAGTCCTGCTGTGGCACCCAGGGCCTCACTCACGCTGCAGTCCCTAGCTCTCCTTTCATTTCTTATTTTGAGACAGGGTCTCACTCCGTAGCCCAGGCTGGCCTTGAACTTGTGACTGTCCTGCCTCAGCCTCCCAGGGGAGTGATTGAGCCATCAGGCCTTGCTCCCCTACTGTCCCGGGCAGTCCTGCATGTGAGGACCCTCCCTGTTCACTGTGGAGGTTAAGCGATACCAGTGGGAAGGGCAGCATCCTGAATCCTAAGAACTTTAACAAGTTGGGGGTCCCATGAAAAGACCTAATCCCAAACTGTGGAGTGAATGAAATCCTGCTGGAGTCCCAGCACCTGAGCCATCATAAAAGGTCCATGTGACACACTGCGTGCTTTCTCACCTCACAATAGTATCACCTCTATGGCTGAGCCCTCCATCCATCCGACCCCACTTGCCTGTGTTTCACAAGGACAGTGGAAGCCAGGAAGCTGAGGAAGGAGGACCAAGGCCCTACAAGCAGCCTGGGTCCTGCTAAGCCCCATCTGTCACAATGGAGGTAATTAAACCAGGACAGAGACCACACAAGGCAGGCAGAGTGAAAACAGCAATGTGTCCCAGGAAAACCTGCAGGTCTGTATCTCTCTCCTCAAAGCTGTACGGATACTGCAAGATCACCCGCAAATCGGAACCTCCTGTGGCAGGAGGCATCTTGGATGGGTGGTGTTCCAGAGGCCGCTGCTCTGCTCACACCTGCCTCCCGGGAGCAGCCCTGCGTGTGGCTGAGGGAGGCAGTTCATGGGCTGGGGCCCAGCGAGTGGCCTGGTGGTGACCTGCCGAGTAATGCTGTCTTTATGGCTGTCCCTCTGTCCTGTCCCCTTCCCATGACCCTGGGAGCGTGTCAAGCCATGTCCTCTCCTGTTACGCCTCACCATGTGGCCCTAATGCTGCGACCCTTTAATACAGTTCCTCATGTTGTGGTGACCTCCCCCTAACCATAAAATTATTTTCATTGCTACTTCATAACTGTAATTTTGCTACTGTTATGACTCATGATGTAAATATCTGATATGCAGAATATCTAATATGTGACCCCTGTGAAAGGGTCGTTTGACCCCCCCAAGGGGTCACAACCCACAGGTTGAGAAACACTGCATTAAGTCATTATAGCATGCACACAGAGCCACTGCTAACTCACAGCATCCCAGCACAAGTGAGATGTGACACGTCTTCCTCTGGGTGGCCAGAACTCAGTGCCAGAGCAAAGGTGTGGGGTGAAACACAGAGGCTGTGCCATCTGCCTCGACCGAATGTCCTTGTCCCAAGAGAACAGCTCGACTATTCACAGCCCCTCCACAGTCTCACTAGAAAGAGCTCGTGTTCCAGCAGGACCACAGGAAGTGAATTTGAAGAACATTGACACATGATTGAGGGCATGGAGAGATGGCTCAGAGGCTAAGAGCACTGGCTGCTCTTCCAGAAAACCTGGGCTTGATTCCCAGCAACCACATGGTGGCTCACCACTGTCTGTAACTCCAGTCCTAGAGGATCCAATGCCCTCTTCTGGCCTCTAAGGGTACTGCATGCACAGGGTGCACATACACACATGCAGGCAAAACACTCATACACATAAAATAAAAAGAAGAAAAGGAGACAATTGAGAATGAGCCCTGTCCTGCTGGGTAGAGTCTGTGTTGTCAGAGAGACCATGTGGCTGTACACTTACAGGCATACATGTGTGAACACAGGTGTGCACGCGCGCGCGCGCGCGCGCGCGCACACACACACACACACACACACACACGCAGAGGTGGCTGTTGCTGCATCAGTGCAGGCAAGCATAACTTTGTGGACACACATCCTCTGGGCCTCTCAGTGACAGGGCTCGGGGGAAGGAATCAGGTTAGAAACAGAAAACCATATAGGCGGCTAAGGCAGGAATGCCCAGAGTCAACCCAGTCCCCTGATCCTCTAGGCCAGGCCCCCAGCTCACTCCCTCACTACATGGAGACATTTCCCTGTGTGGCGCTCATCCCAGGGTGAGGCCTTTGATAAGTGGCCATCAAGTTTCAAACTCCACACTCTATGAGGAAAAGGCCATGTGTGATTTGGGGCCACCACTCTACCCTGAGCATTTAGTTCAACCTGGTACATGGTCGGTGCCCAACTGCCACCTGCCGAATGGTCGAAAGATGCCCCAGGCTCCTCCACCTGCCTAGGGTCCAGAGTCACAGCTATCAACAGACTTCTGCTGTGTGACCTAGAGGGAGTGGTTACAACTCTCTGAGCCTTGGTTTGCTCGTCTGTACAATGGGCTATTCTCAGTTCATAAAAAAGCCTAGTAGATAAAGTCTATCTCCCAGTTTCAGTCTTTGGAGGAGGTGTATTGGCTATCTGTTTCTCAGTCATGCCGAGTAACAGGCATCCCCAGACTCAGTCACTCGCCCATAGGAGTTCATGCTCTTGTATGTGGAGGCGGCTGGGCTGCTGGGCAGCTCTGCAGATCAGTCTTGGCTGGTCCACATATTTGTTGGCTAGGCTGGTTTGGTACTGATGGGACAACTAGGGTGACTTGACAGTTTTCTGTGTCTTTCACCTTGCAGTAGGCCAACCCAGCCCAGCAGAGGTTCAGAGAACACTTGGACATAGGCAGGCTTCTTGGGACCTGGCTTGAAGCTGAGCCACCCTAGGGACAAGCCCGGAGCCCTAGAGGGAGGGATTGCAGTTACGGCCAGGGCAGGAAGCCTAAAGCCAGAGGAGGGACCAGTGATGGATGACTCATGCTGATTGAAGACTTAATGGGATCTAGAATCACCATGGAAACAAACCTCTGAGCACATCTGTGAGGGTGTTTCTAGATTGGGTTAATTGGAGAGGGAAGATGCACCCAAATGTGGGCGGCACCATCCCCTGGGCTGAATAAAATGGAGATAGTGAACTGAGCCCCAGCGTTCATCTCTGCTTCCCGACAGTGGGTACAATGTTGCCAGTCACCTCCTGGTAACAATGTTGCTCTTGCTGCCCGGGCTTCTCTGCCTGTGATGACTGTTTTGCTTGGAACTGTGAGCCTAAACAAACCCTTCCTCCTCAAGTTGCTTTTGTCAGCATTTGATTGTAGCCATGAGACAAGAGCCTACCTAACACACCCCATGTAATGGCTAAGGTTAAAAAGACAGACAACATCAAGTGTTGGCAAGGATTTGGAGCAACTGGAACTCTCAAGCGTGACTGATGGGAATACAAAGGGGAGGGACATTGAGAAACAGCCAGGCAGGAACAATAGAAGTGTAAGAGTGATTCAATAGAAGTGTAAGAGTGATTCAATAGAAGTGTAACAGTGATTCAATAGAAGTGTAACAGTGATTCTGTGAGGGGCATGCAAGAGCCATGGAAGAGAAGTCTGTGTGAGTACCTGCAGGCTGCAATGGACAACATCGCCACGTCATCTTTTCACAACCAGCCCAACTGTCCATCAACTGCTGAGTGGACAAGAAGAAAACTGATCAGCAGGGCCTGGGGTGGACCTTTGACACACACAAGGACACACATGACTCAGAAGCATCACACCACATGTGAGCAGCTGAATGCACAAGGCTGCCTGCAGGGGCCCAGGTGTAGGAAATGCTAGAAGGAGCAATATCCTAGTAAGAGGCAGGGGTCACTTGTGCTCCCACACTTGGTGGTGGAGGTGCTTGTGGACTGTGACCTTTGGTCATAGAAAACCAGAAAAAGAGAGAGACAGTAAAAGGTTGTTGAAAGCCGGGCACACACCTTTATCTGCACTCAGGAAGCAGAGGCAGGATAATCTCTGTGAGTTCGAGGCCAACCTGGTCTAAAGAGTGAGTTCCAGAATATCCAGAACTACACAGAGAAACCCTGTCTCTAAAAAAACAAAAACAAACACAAGCAAACAAAAAGAGAAAAGGGTGTTGAGTTGGGATATTGTAGTCTGTGCCCCAGCAGAGGACTCTAAAAAGATCAGGGAAACAGCCCGGAGCCTGCCTTTCTTGGGTGCCCTCTCAGGTCCCCGAGATAGCAGGAACGTGATGGCCACAGGGGCTGGGATCCAAATGGTTCAAGCTCAGGGAACCACAATACAGAGCCAGAGCCGGAGCCGGAGCTGGAGCCGGAGCCGGAGCCGGAGCCAGAGCCATATTCTCACTTGGCAACCTGGGGAGGGGGAGGCTGCTCCCACCGCAAACTGAGAGCCAGTGAGGTGTAGTCCACCCACCAACACAAAAGCAAACGAGCTTGGGCCTCCAGCTCTGCTTGAGGGTCCCCTTGCACCCGGTCACCCAGGTGAGGACGTGAGATGGCCGGCCAGCCACAGCTCCCAATCAGCTCGGCGCCTGGCTCGGTCGCTGGAGTCTTTCTTGACACCGGACTCTGGCTGTGACAGGGCGCCAGCAGCCTGGGGTCTCTGCCACAGGCAAACCGTTCAAAGAATGAGGTGGCCCAGCCTGAGCCCACTGGGAAGGGCAACCCCCTCCCACTGCAGCCCTGACGGCCCGTGCACTCTCTGCTGGGATGTCATTTCTTAACCTTGTCACCTGGTCACCTCCATCCATCCTTTGGGTGGGAGCTCAGACAGACGAGGGCCCCACAGCCATTGCAGGACAAAGCGAGATGGAACTTACGCAATCTGAGGGTCCCCAGCCTCATGCTGCTGCATGCCCCCCACACCATCCACAGGAAGCTATGCAACACCCTCAGGGATCCCATTCCTGGGGCTCAAGTGTCTCCAGAATGGAACCTCAGTCCAAGAATAACACAGGTAATGGGATGTGTCTCCTGTCACTTTTATGGATTGTGACTACTTTCCCCTGTGACCTTGAGGCCAGGCCCCAGCAGATCTGGAGAAATGTTTCTCTGTTTCTTTGTTCTTGACCTGGGGGCTGAGGGGGGGGGTGCTGTCCATAACTTCCTGCTAGGTTGTCTGAGAAGCGCTAGGCAACCTGTCAGAACCCACAAGCTAAGGAGAGCGCCACTGTCTCGGGAGGTGCAGACACCTAAGCCACAGCAGGCCTATGGGCCGCTTTTCAGTCCTGTGTAGCTGGCTAGCTTTGGGAGGCAGTGCTAGGTTGTGTGTGTAGACCAGGGTGCTCTTGGTCCCAGCCTGGGAAGTAAGCTGAGCTGATGGCGTGGCTGTAGGTCGGAAGATGCCACCCTAACCAAGTCACAGTGGCCTGAGGGTTGAGATTCTCTCTCTCTCTCTCTCTCTCTCTTTTGGTTTTTCGAGACGGTTTCTCTGTGTAGCTTTACACCTTTCCTGGAACTCGCTTTGTAGACCAGGCTGGCCTCGAACTCACAGAGATCCACCTGCCTCTGCCTCCCGAGTGCTGGGATTAAAGGCGTGCGCCACCACCGCCCAGCTGAGATTCTGTGTCTCTTTACACTGACTCACTGAAAAAAAAATGTATGTGTGATTGTGTGATTGTGTGTGTGTGTGTGTGTGTGTGTTCCTTAGGCACCATGGTTTTTTGTTTTTGTTTTTGTTTTTGTTTTTGTTTTTTGTTTTTCGAGACAGGGTTTCTCTGTGTAGCTTTGCGCCTTTCCTGGATCTCACTCTGTAGACCAGGCTGGCTCTGCCTCCCGAGTGCTGGGATTAAAGGCATGCTCCACCATCACCCGGTTGCACCAGGGTTTTAAGACAGAGTCTCTCCCTGGCCTATAAGTAACAGTTAGGCAGTACATAACATCCAGGACTGTAGATGTAGACTTGGCCACGGCTTGTATCCTTGGCATTTGGGGATGTCAGCCACGTGCCGAGTGTGTGATACTTATGTGGTGATTGCAAGCACGGTATGACATGCTTAAGATAAACTCCTTGGCCTCCTGAGCAGGGGAGCGAGACAAGAAGCAGGGTGGCTGCGGGGTGACACCTGATAAGAAGTCAAGTGACCAGAGGTGACAGCACAGGAGCAAGGTGACTGGAGATGGTCTCTCCGGCAAAGGGGCATTTGGGCATTGGCTTAGAGAACGCATGGGGCTGGCTCTGTGGTTAAGAGCACTTGCTGCTTTTCCCAGAGGACCTGAGTTCGGTTCCCAGCACCCACTTCAGACAGCTCACAACTGCCTGAAACTCCAGCTCCAAGGGATCCAATGCCGGTTTTCTGGTCACTACAGGCACTGTACTCACATGCTCACATCTACACACAGATACACATATGTACACATAAATAACAGAGAGAGAGAGAATCATCAGTTACTCATTCACGCATGATGGCGCACGCCTTTAATCCCAGCACTCGGGAGGCAGAGGCAGGTGGATCTCTGTGAGTTCGAGGCCAGCCCGGTCTACAGAGCAAGTTTTGTATATGCATCTGCGACCACACCATTGTCAAGATTACTATAACACGATATCCCTTATTGTATTCCTTATTAAAACCCAACGTACGATGAATTTCAGAACGAGGAACCAGAAATAAACAGGAATTGCTGTGTCTTTCATCCCGCATGTGAGAGAGGAGAGTCTCCCTTTTTGGTCCGGCTCCCAGGACTTGTCGGGCTGAACCATCACACGTAGTTGCTCGGAGGGTGGCTGGAGACACACTCTTTCACTGGACCTGGCATTTCTGTTACACCTATCTTTTTATTTTTATTATTTATAGATGTGATTTTTTTGGTAAGCTATCTTAAAGCCTTGCCTTGCTCTGGGAAAGAGTGGGAACTGCGGATAAAGACTTTATTCATCCCGGCTGGCTGCTGCGTGCGCGCGTGGAGGGCCTGAACGACACGTTTCCCCGAGCCCTCAGCTTGTAAAGACCGGCAGACCAACAGGAAAACAGGCTTGCAGTTCATTTCTGATAATTAACTCTGGGGCCAGAAAGGAAAACAGCGAGTCTGCAGGATGGCTAATTACTCTGGGGAAAGCTGACCTTACGAGTCTGTGCTTAGGCAGAGAGGTCATGGGACTCCTCCCCGGGTGCTACCTGTCCTCACCCTGGGATGAGAGACATGCACACTTTCTAAAGGAGGGTGGACCCCGCAGCTGCTGACAGCTTGAGTGACCTCTGGTGGTCCGGGGGCTGTCATCTCCCCCTTCACGGGGGGGAGGGGGGGGCGTTAGCTTCCTCCGCACACATGATTAACCGGCCCACTGCGGCCTGTCATGGATCTGTTAGGTTCACTGGGAAGTTTCCAGAGCCAGGGTGCAGGGAGATACCCCTCATGCCTGTTGCAAGCTCTACAAAGCTCTGATCACAGCTACAGGGTGGAGGAGGGTGGGAGGCCAGATGAGGGGACCCCCGGGCCTCCCACCCACCCCCCTACCCCACCACCACCCACTGCCCCTTCTAGTCGCCTGCCGTGCATGGCCGCCCAGCATGGTCAGAGACCTGGCAGGACAGAGCCGCCTATGACCCTCAGTCCTGGCACCGTAAGAAAGAGTGAGCTGTGTTCGGAGACCCTCCCTCGGGCGCTCTGTCCAGCAGAACCCACCATAGGATTCAAGTGTCCCTGTAAACCCCAGCTGGTAAAGACAGACTTAGTGTCATGATGCCACCAGCAGGGAACAGGTACCTCCCAGACATCCACTCCGGAGCCTGTCTGGATCCCATCTCAGGAATCTTGCTGGTCCCAGCCTCTCACTGGTCTTGGGCTCCGTGGCTGATGCCCAGCTCGTTCCCACTCACATGCTGAGTACGCGTTTGGGGCCGAGCAGATCCAAGCTCTTGAAGAAATAGGGACCGGAGTCAGGGTGGGCTCACAGAATGACCCGGGGGTCGTGACAGATGTACATGGCCTTTAAGATGTGACACTCACTGTCTTAAGACCCCGATGTCCCATGTCCTAGGACTGTGGCATCTGTGTGGCTGGTGGCCTGTTCTGGTGGGCATATTCAGACAAGGAGCCTGCCATCTAGGGTTTCTCTTTCTTGAAGACGGCTGGACTAAGAGTGACAATGATTGCCCTTTGTGGTGGTGCTGAGCTCAGCAGGCAGCCAGATGTCCCCAAACTGCAGGGAAGCGACACCACCCCCTCTTGACAGCAGCCAGCACACAGGGCTCCTGCAAAGGACCCCAGGGCCTCACCTCACTGCAGGCAGAACTCCGGGGAGGAAGCTGGTGACACCTTGACCCTGTGACATCACTGTTCCTGGGGCTCACGCGGGGCACAGGGGACCTTTGGCGTGGTGAGAGGACTCTGTTCTGGTTCTGTGGTCCTACTTCAAAGTAATTCCCATGGCCTTTGGCTTAGCTTTGATCAACTTGCAGCTGGCTTAGTCAAGCCCTTGACTCATCTGTCACTGTGAAGGTCATTTGTTACCCAGATGGAGGAGGAGGCTGAGAAGGGGGAGTCTAACCCGTTTCCCACAGACAGGCAGCTTCCGGCGTCTTAGCTGATACATCCCTGGCAAGACATAAAACACCCTTAGGGGTCACAAATGGTGGGTACCTGGGGCCTAGTATGTTAAGTGCATTAATATATCCTTAAAGGAAGGTTCTGGAAGAATATAAAAAACACCGGACAACAGGGAAACACAGTCACAGGAAGTGAGTTTCCCTTAGGCTTCCGTGGTCATGGGCACAGTCCACGTGGACACTGCCCAGTGTGGCAGCCACTGGCCACCCGTGGCTGGCATGTGGTGGAAACCTGGCATGTGGACCCTGCGGTTTGGAAGCAAATTATTTCCGTAAATTTAGACTTTATAGTAAATAGCTAGAGTCTCCCGCGGTGACTGTGTGTTCAGCAGCATGGCATCAGAGACAGGTGACAGAATTGTTCCAACAGCTTCCCCAGAAGGCATGGTGAGAGTCCCTGAGCTCTCTGTCCTCTTGGATTAGAAAATCATTTAGAGCTGCCGAGCCCGGAGGGCCCATGCGGACCTCAGACATGTGGGTTCCCACGTTCGGCTGTTACTAGTTAAGAAGCTGATGTTCATGAAGAGGGAAGAGAACAAAACCAAACCCAAAACACAACTTCAAATGCCCCCAAATCTGTGGGCCAGCTCTGGTTCAAATAGCTGACCATGATATCCATGGGAGGAGGATATCATGACCCCAAACCCCCTTGATCTTGCCAAATTCTTACTCTGCTGGGATCTCTGATCCAGAGGGTGGCGGGCAGTTCAGGCTCCTTCCAACAGGCCCAAGGGTCCCTCTGGGAAGAAGGAAGAATGTATTGACTCTGACTGGGGTGAGGTTGTGGGCTTGTGTGGATGAATCCAGAAAGAGTTGAACCGGGGTAGCAGCCCAGTGGGAAGAACACTCACCTAGCAGGCAATGGGACCTGGGTTCCCTGACCCTGTAAACCAAGTATGATGGCCTGTAATCAGACCTTGGGAAGCGGAGGCAGGAGGATCAGGCATTCAAGGTCATCCTCAGCTGCATTGTGAGTTTGGGGCCAGCCTGGGGTACCTAAGCCTCTGCCTCAAAAAAAAAAAAAAAAAAAAAAAAAAAAAGGTGGTCACTCGGTGGTTAAGATTCCTTACCTGCTCTTGCAGAGAACCTGAGTTTGATTCTCAAAGCCCCCTTCTGGACTCAGGCACACAAATCTAAAAACAAATCTTAAAAAAAAAGAAAGAAAGAAAAAGGAAAGGAAAGGAAAAAAAAGAAAAGAAAGGCATGGCCTACAGCAATATCCTGAAGTGTTTCCCGTTTCCCAGAAGTTTCCGGGGAACTATGGGACATGGCTGTCTGGGGTTCGCCTGGCTGCTTGCTCCTGGAGTGCCAGAACCAGTCAGAGCGGTCATGTGTCCATATTCCCAACTGGTCATCCAACATAAGAGTGAGTGACCTTCAGAAGGTTCCAGACCAGAATCTGCCCTGAATATCCCTAGAGTCCTAGCCAGCCAGCGGCCGAGGAGAGCTAGCCTCATCCACCTGTTAGTCCCTCAAGCTAGGCTGGGGTGACATCTCACACAGCCAAAGCTCACAGGAGCACCCCATGCTACCGGTGACAAAGTCGCAGGCTGCTCCCTGTGCCAGCGTCCTGCCCGGGGGCACACCAGCCCACCCCCAACGTCCACACACACACTTCCCACAAAGCTGCTTCGAGATGGAAAGCAGACACAGCTCCCCGACCGGTGCCAGCAGCAGCGGAGACGAGCCAGGCCCCTGGGCGGGTTCATGTGGAGGCCTGAGGGGAACAAGACCACAGTGTGGGTCCGGCTGGCAGGCTCCTAATGCTACATGAGAAGCTGTGAAAATAGCCTTGTGGCCAGCAGGGCACCTCCCTGCCCTCGGCTCCCTCACTTCAAACCAACCGTGGTTTTGGAAGAGAGGCTGCATGCGCACCGCGCCCCGACTCTGCCCGGTGGCAGGAATCGGGAAATGCCAGGGCCTGGCCAGTGTTGACCCAAGGCTGTGAACACAGGCCCTGTGTTCCTGTGGCTGGGAATGGAGTCTTGGTGTTTATGGGGAAACAGGTTGATGGTACAGGCCACTCAGTAGAAACTTCCAGAAGAGACTTGTG
Organism: Peromyscus maniculatus bairdii; assembly: GCF_049852395.1. NCBI lineage: Eukaryota > Metazoa > Chordata > Mammalia > Rodentia > Cricetidae > Peromyscus > Peromyscus maniculatus. Next base: position 16,596,843 of record NC_134874.1, on the reverse strand, counting down.
CATCTGTTGAGCACCGGGCACCATTTCAGGGGTATGATATTGAACACCGCAGGCATTTCCTGGCATCCCGGGGCGTGCATGGTGCAGCTGGATGGGAATATTTGGCTGGGAAGTGAACCGTGGAATATAGTTCAGCAAAGGTAAGTGTCCCTGGGGAGGTCACAATGTGAGGAGACCGTGACAAAGGGACTTGAATGCAAGAGCGACTGTGGGTGTGAACCACACTGGGCACCTCTGACTGGGGATGGGTGGTCTGAGGCCCCGCCCACCTGTCATTCATACGGCCGGAGCTCCATGAGCAGGCAGCAGGCACCAGGCCAGAAGGAGATGGAAAAAATGTCCTGGGGGTGAGGAGTTCGTCCTTACGCAGGCCTCGGTGACATCCAGGGTAGATGGCTGAATGGAGTATGTGTGACTATTGGGGTAACACAGGCCAGGCCACTGGTGACATGTGGGCAGAAGTAAAGAATGGGGCTGCATGTGTACCTGGGAACCTCTTCCAGGAGAGTCCAGCACAGACCCATGACAGCTAACCATTCTCCTGGTTGTTGGCTACAGAGCAGTGGGCAACGGGAAAGCCAGGCTGAGCTCAAGGAGTGGCTGAGCTCTCCCACCCCGATCCACCCTACCTACTTCATGCCACCCCACCCCACGCTGGCACTGAGCTCCGGTACACACCACCTGCCACTTGCTTGGAGCCCGTGGTTCCTAGACGGCTTGACCTCTTCTGTCGCCGATGCTGTTCAAAGTCCCATGAAGGACCTTGTCAATATCCGGGCCACCTACCTCTGTCCCCTCAATTTCACGGCCCCATCTTGGAGGTCTCAGTACTTTGGGACCCTCACTCTGAATCCTAAATCAAAGGTCCCTGCCACCTTGCCACCCTTCTGTGGCAGTGGCACCTTGGAGGTTCCCATGAACAACACACACACACATACACATACACACACACACACACACACACACACACACACACACACGGTGTACAAAAATCTGTGTTCCTCTAAGTTCCTTCCTAGGTTATCTTTTCTGTTATCACCAGCTCCAGAATCTCCAATGGCAGTTGCCAACATGGCTATTTAAAGAGTCCTCATCGCTGGGCAGTGATGGCCTTTAATCCCAACACTCGAGAGGCAGAGGTAGGCGGATCTCTGAGTTCAAGGCCAGCCTGGGCTACAGAGTGAGTTCCAGGAAAGGTGCCAAAGCTACACAAAGAAACCCTGTCTCAAAAAACCAAAGGGGGTGGGGGGGAGAAGAGTCCTCATCGTATTGATTTGGCCTTGCTATTTATTTGAGAGTCCCCAATTGCATCCCAAGGATAAAGCCACTGCCCTCTCAACCCGGATGCTCCATAGGCCACACAGGGTGGAGAGTTACCTGAATGTTAACTCATCCAGAGGTTACAGACAGTAGTCCATACAATCTGTGCCTCGTGTGGTCTGTGGCCCCAGAGCAGAGTTGACGTGAAAGTGTGACGTCATTGGGTGACAGGAGACAGGGACCTCGAACTACAGCTCGGCGTAGTTTCATTTCCACAGTTCCCCCAAAGGATGTCATTCTTGGGCTTGTGAGATGCCTCAGTGGGTATAAGGTGCTTGCTGCCAAGCCTGACGACCTGTGTTCAAGCCCCAGGACCCACACTGTGAAGGAAGAGATCAACCACTCTCTGTCATCTACGCTTGCACCATAGCATGTACACCCCCACACCCCAACACACGCCTAAGTATGTAAAAAAGAGAATCCTATTGCTGCCGGTAGACCTTTAGGAAACATTGTACCCAGGTGCTGTTATACTTTGAATTTTGTCAATAAGAACTTACGTGTTCTACCCCTCATATATAGGCACGCTCGGTGTGATGGCCCTCACCTTAAATCCCAGAACACCGGAGGCAGAGGCAGGCAGACCTCTGAGTTTGAGGCCAGCCTGGTCTACAGAGTGAGTTCCAGAACAGCTAAGGCTACACAGAGAAACCCTGTCTTGAAAAACAAAACAAAACAACAACAAAAGAACCCACATAACATCGCTGACTTGCTTCTTAGCGCTCCACATCTGGAATATTCTAGAACAAGCTTGGCTCCGCTGCAAGACATGGAACTCCCAGGGCTGCCTGCCATCTTTAAGCCTTCTGGGCTCCCCTAACTGTGACGTTCCTTCCCCAGTTCCGTCCCCACCAAGCCTCAGCCATTGTTTGACCTCCCTGCTAGCCCATGACATCATTCTAATACGCCAGCTACATCCTCGCAAGGAGCCGAGGCGGGGGGGGGGGGGGTCACTCCACCCTGTTGTCACGACTAGCTCCGCTGACTTGCCCTGAGTGACCCTGGGAGTGGGGGGTGGGCTCTTTTCCAGGACTGGATGCGCATGTCACGGAAAAGCACTTGCAGATTCCATGTGGGCAGTGCGGCACTCACAGTATTTAGGCTTGTGGGGGGGGGTCCCCTTCAATCATGGGGAAAGAGGGGGCCCAACACTGTTTCATGGGCTGGATGAATGGAGAGATGGATGAATAGGCAGCAGGAAGGAAGGAAGTGAGGATGAAAGGGTGGATAAGATAGAGTAAATGAAGGAAAAGCAGAGGAAGAAGGGAAGAGCCAGTGGATATTTGGGTAGATGGCAAGAAGGAAGGATAGAAGGAAAAACAGATGAGTGGATAGAAGGGAGGAGAAAAGGATCAGTAAATGGATGGATGGACAGATGTATGTATGTATGTATGTATGTATGTATGTATGTATGTTTGGACAGATGGATAGATGAACAGATGGATAGATGGACAGGTGGATAAAAGGATGGATGGATGGATGGATGGATGGATGGATGGAAAGATGGATTGGTAGATGTATGTATGTATGTATGGACAGATGGACAGATGGACAGATGGATAAAAGGATGGATGGATGGACAGATGGACAAAAGGATGGACGGATAGATGGATGGATAAAAGAATGTATGGAAGGATGGATGACAGATAGATGGATGATGGATGGATGGGTGGGTGGGTGGATGGATGGATAGATGGACAAATGGATGGGTAAATGGATAGATAGATGGATGGATGGATGGATGGATGGGACAGTGGATGATTCTGCCTGATTTCTGAACCTATCCCTTTTCCCTAGAGCCCATTCGCCTCTCTCTGGCCCACCCAGCCTGCAGGCTCAGTGTCCTCCTCCCTCCTCTGGGCCAGGTCCCAGCGCCTATGCCCATCCCCACACTACTGCTCCTGTGTTCCCTGCCGGGCAGCAGGAGCTACCACATCCTGCCAGCTCGCTCTTGACATCTCAAAGCTTGACTGGGCCGGGCCTCTCCTTGGCCCCAGGTCTTTGATGGAGGAGAAAGAAGGCACTTTGTGGTGTTTGGAGACTGGCCTGTCTGGTCTGCCCCCGGGCTCACATGACAAGCTCCGTCTGTGCTGATGGCTGATGCTCTTTCAGGCGGGGCCGCTGGTTCCTTCCCACCAGAGACCATGGGTTTACCCCACACCTGAGAAAACAAGGCCGGAGCTGCATGTGGCTGATAAAGCCGTCCAGAGGCAGGGGCTGCGCATGTGCTGGCGTCCAGGGACAGACACTGGGTCCTTTGTGTTCTCTCCTAACCAGTCGTCCATAGGGAGCAGCCAACAGAAGACTCTCTCACCTCTGTGGGGCTGGGCAAGCCAGGTTGGCCGCGTTTACTCAGGAGCAACATGAAGGGCTGTTTGTCTGCAGCCCTGGAAGCCAGGCAGGTATCAGAGAGAGCCTCTCCCAAGGACTGCTGGGAGAACCGGGCCCTCAGTAGCCAGGAAGGGAGGGGCGTTGCTGGCAGTCAGGCTGTGCCTTCTGAGTCCAAGCTGGGCAACACAGTGGCCTTCAGGCCCGATTCCCACCTCACAAGCTGTGTTTCACACCATTCAGTGGACTCTGTTGCTTGGGAGACGTGAATGAGCCAACTGTCCAGCGCCACCCATGACTCAGACTGATAAATGACCGATTCTGAGTGGTAGAAACGGTTCTGCCCCCTCAAATTATCAAAGTAAACTGGGGCCATATGAACACATGGGCAATTAAAATCATTCCAGGAAATCTAAGTCTCAAAACATATCAGACATGCAGATGGAAGACAGGATGCAGACTCCTCACCCGGACCCCACAAAGAGGAGGACCCCAACACTGAGATAGTGACCACCCCACCCAACCTGTCTTCTGACCACCTAGTCCTACAGGCAGAGAACTCCCGACCATCTCAGAAGAGATTGCATTCAGCTTGGGCCTACACTAACGGCATCCATCCATCTGCCCATTTATCTATTTGGACCCTGACTCTACATCCTCTGTGGTCCCACATCTTGACTTGACCCTGAGACTCAGCTTAACCTCCGCCCTACAGTTGGACTCTGTACTGGCACTGCCTGCAGACCTCAGGCCAGTTCCTCCTCTTATTCCCACAAGGACTCTTTCCGCTGTATAAGCCTTGGGCATCTGCCTCTCATGCCTCTTTGAAGCTTCTTGAATTCTGCTGTGGATTGTTTAAGTCTTTGCACTATTCTGTAGCCTGCATAGATAGGTAGGTAGGTAGGTAGGTAGGTAGGTAGATAGATAGATAGATAGATAGATAGATAGATAGATAGATAGATGGATAGACAGACAGATAGAAGATAGATAGGCACATACATACATACATGCATACATAGATGGATAGATGTAGGTAGACAGATGTAGATGGATAGGTAGATAGATAGATAGATAGATAGATAGATAGATAGATAGATAGATAGATAGATAGATAGATAGATGATGGATGGATGGATTTATTGATCTACCATGTGGTGTACATGTGATCCGAGAGCTAATATCAACAGTTATACTCAGAGTTAAAGAACCTAGATTCGCCTCAGCCATCTCTCGAGAGAAATTGAGACTATTTGGCAAATTGCAGCTGACAGAGCTGAGATAGCTTGTAATTTTATTGTTATGACATTAAGAAAAACACATGACGGTGTCTGTCTACGTTTCTGACAGTGAGTTCATGACAGTGTGCTGTGGAGAGAGAACACACAAATAAATGTCCCAGATGTCCGGTGGCTGAACAGGGTCAGGTGGAAGGGCGCAGAGACCGATGGAGAAGAGAGGTATCCATGCTTGTTCCTTACTGTACCTTTTCTGAGGGAGCCCGGCCTGGCGGCTGTCACACTGGCCCCTATCAGTGCAGGGAGAGGGCTATGGTTCCCTTGTGGTCCTGGTTGATTAGGCTGGGGCAAGTGTGGGCTCCAGAGTTGTGGGCAGGAGCAGATCACAAAGGGCCAAGGGCCATGTGGTGATGAGGGCCACATCTCCTGGTCTACACTAACTGGTGGGAACTGGACTCTGTAACACGAATTGCTAAACGGTCTTATTAATAAAAGACCCGGAGCCAGGTATTGGGGTGAAAATTAAAAGATCAGAGAGCAAGCCAGCCATGTTCTTACCCCTTAGAAAGCCTCAGGACAGTGAGTCCTGTTTCCTCACGCCTTATATACCTTTTTCTGCCCTGCCATATTACTTCCTGATTTAAAGGGGTGTGTGCTTCCCAAACAAAGGCATGAGGTCTCAAGTGCTGGGATTAAAGGCATGTGCCACCACACCTGGCTCTGTTCCCTGTGTGGCCTTGAACTCACAGAGATCCACGGATCTCTGTCTCCCGAGTGATAGGATTAAGGGTGTGTGCCTGGCCTCTAAGTCTAATCCAGTGGCTGGCTCTGTCCTCTGATCCCCAGATAAGTTTTATTGGGGTGCACAATATATCACCACAGGACTCCTAGGGGATAGGCACTGTGTCCTTCTTAGGGTCTAGTTCATGAGGTGATGGGATTGAGAGGAGGCAGAGGCTTGTTGGAGGGAGCAGGTCACTGGGGGAAGGTCCTTGGGGGCTAGGAGTTGTCCTGTCCTTCCCTGACTGTCTCTCCACTTCCTGCCCCCATGAGGTGAGCAGCTCCCCTCCCCACAGTCTCCAAAGGCTATTTGGAGTCACCCCACAGCATGGGAACCAGCTGACCAGGAACCCAAACTGCCAAGACCATGAGTCAAACCAAATCTTCCCTGAAGTCATCCGGTGCTGGCATTTGTCACGGCAATAAAGACCTAACAGAGACCTCCATGTCAGGCACCAAAACCACATGGGAACCCCAAGCACAGGTGGCCACTCTCAGGCCCAAGAATGAAGCCACCTCAGGGCTTCCATCCCTGAATCATCCCTGAATACAGACTGATCGTTGGGATGCCATGATGAATCAAGTTTCACTTACGAACACCTAAGAACAGGGATGCAGAGGGGTCAAGGCATGGGAGGGGGAGAAGGAGAGAACTCTGATGTGTGTGACACCCTGCACGCTAGACCAGGGGACACGTCCATACAGGGTTCTGTGTGGCCTGCCTTGCCACCAGCTCCTAGGGGTCACAGAAGGAATCCCATGAGTCATGGGGGCCACTGCACACATACTCCCAGTTACAGGTGGTTAGCAGACCCCTGACTGCTGGCAGTTCAGTGTGTGGATGGCTGCACCTTAGGCTGCAGTGGATGCTGGGAAGCAGGGAGCCTCTGGGCAGGGGGAGGATCGTGCCTTATTTGGGTGTGGGTATAAAAACAGCAAACATATATTATGTAAATGCTTAATGTCCTTGTTTTTGCTTTTTAAATTACAGCTTTGTGTGTGCATGCTTGTGTGGGTGCATGCATGCACGTGTGTGTGTGTGTGTGTGTGTGTGTGTGCATGTGCAGATCAGAAGACAACCTGTAGGAGATAGTATTCTCCTTCACTATGTGGTTCCTGGGGATCAAACTCAGGTCATCAGGCTTGGTGGCAAGCGTACACACCCACTGGGCCTTCTCCTTGGTCCTGCTTTTGTTTCTGAGAAGAGTCTCAAAGGACTGGTCTGGAACTCATGGTAATCCTCCTGTCTCAACCTCCCAAGCGCTGGGACAAGGGCGAGCCGTCACACCAGATGATGTTTTCTCTTTCTTGGCTGTCCCCACCTTCTTCACAGACCCCTCTGAAAAATGGTTCCTCTTAGCCCCATGGTGCAGATGAAGAACTGGGCCACAGGAAGGGTCCAGAGTCATGCATCGGACCTATGTGGGAGCCTGGACTTGAAGCCAGCTGGTTAGTTACCGTACCACATCACCGGAAGGTGCACAGAGAAGAGACCAGCAGGAGACGTGGTGAACGACCTGGGCAGAGGCCGAGCAGAGATGAGTGGCAGTTTCTCCTCCTGCCTGCAGCATCCGGACGGAGAATCCTCTCCGCCCTCCTATTTCCTCCCATCCAGAAGCTGTCACCGAGCCACAAGGAAAGCATCTGGACTCCTGGCAGGGCTGTCCCCAGTCCCCAGTCCCCAGTGCAGGACAGCCTGCTGGTCCCATTTCTCAGCTAGAGCCGGCGCCGGCCCTGCCCACTCCAGGAAATCCTGCCGCTGCTATTTTGGGAAAGTTGATGGCTTTTTTTTTTTTTTTGTTCTGGTCCTTCGGAGAGCCTGACAGATGGCCCCAGATTTGTGCGATGCATTTCCATGGTGGTGTCGGAGGCTCTCCAACAGATTCTTCCTGCTCCGTCAGACACTGCAGCCAGATTTGCTCCTTCAGTAAATATTTAAGGAAAGCCTGCAGCACACACGGCTCAGCAAGAGGCGCCAGGAGAGGAATCAAATGCCGTTTATTGGCTATGTGTCATGCAGTGGGGGAGGAGAAAGCAGGTAGGACTAACGCCATTCCGAGCGCCGCTCGGTCCCCGGTGAACTGTGAGAATGAGCAGTTCTTTGATCGCGAGTCCAGCTCGCAGGCATCCTCTGGGATGTATTTCTGTAGCTCCATCCCAGGAGAGTAGAGGAACATGTCAAAGTTCGAGAGAACCCAGCTGCTTTCAAAAGAAGAAAGCTGAAAGCGAGGAGGGACGCCCCTGCGGCTGCCCTGAGAAGGGGGCCTCTGTGCCAAACGCAGATGGCCAAACCCAGGCCATCAAAGCTGAGAAAGGTACCCAAGAGGAAACACAACAGAATCCTGTGGCCACACGCGCAGGCTGCTGCAAAGCCTCAGCCCTGTCCGCCCAGGTGATGACACAGAGGACGGACTCCCCTTGGGTCTCAGTGTTCCATCTGTAAAATGGAGTGGATGAAGGCACTGGCCTCTCAGGGCGAGTGGGGTTGAAAGAGACAGTGGAGTGGCCATGCTCTGAGCAGGCACTGGAGTCTAAAGTCTGCTGTGGGCGGTGAATATGTGTGGCTCCCATTGGATAATAAATAAAGCTTGTTGGCCTATGGCAAGGCAGGATGGAGCCAGGCAGGAAATCCAAGCAGAGATACAGCAAGAAGAAGGGTCGAGTCGTGGAGACCTCAGCCCGCCGCCCAAGGAGCAACAAGATGCCAGCAGACCAGTAACGCCATGGCCACAGGCCATGATATAGATTAATAGAAATGGGTTGAGTTAAGTTATGAGAGCTAGCTAACAAGGAACCTGACCTATAAGCCATACAGTTCATAAAGAATATAAGCCTCTGTGTGTTTACTTGGGACCAAGCGGCTGTGGGATGCGGGTGGGCCAGGCAGGACCAGAGGAACTTCCGGCTATAAAAGTCACCAAGTAGGCAGACTGTTAGCTCTTCAGGGTTGACAGCAGCCCCAGCTTAAGAGGACGAAATGGCTTAGACAGGTCTAGAAAGAAATGCTTAGGGTCAGGGGTCCTGGCACCCCTGCACTGGCCTCAAGGAGACATTCCTACTGGTCTCAATGCCAGGCTGCGACTGGGGGTCTGGAAGGTTCTCTGTACTTGCCGTTTTCTAAGAAAACCCAAAGGACTGGTTTCTTCATGGAAGGAATTACATTTTTTTTTTCAGAAAGTATTTTCTTCTAAAAGCATATTTTAAATTTGTTTTTAAAGCTAGGCAGTGGTGGCATACACCTTTAATCCCAGCACTTGGGAGCAGAGGCAGGCAGATCTCTGAGTTTGAGGCCAGCCTGGTCTCCAGAGTGAGTTCCAGGACAGCTAGGACTACACAGAGAAACCCTGTCTTGAAAACAAAACAAATTTGTTTTTAAAGTACACTTTGTGTGTGTGTGTGTGTGTGTGTGTGTGTGTGTGTGTTTGCTCGTGTGTGTTCCACAGCACACATGTGGGTCAGAAAACTCATAGAAGTCATTTCTCTCTTTCTATCATGTGGGTTCCAGGAATAAAATTCAAATTGTCAGGCTTGGTGGCAAGACTCCACCCACTGAGCCATCTTGCTGGTCCCCTAAAAGTGCACTCTTTTTATTGCCCCTGTTTTATTGTTATAAATATTTTATGACATAATTTTCCAGGGCTGGAGAGATGGCTTTGCAGTTAAGAGAGCAACAGCTGCTTTTCCAGAGGAGTGGAATCCAGTTCCCAACGCCCATGACAACTACCTCTGATTCCATTGGAGCTGATGTCCTCTGCTGGCCTCCACAGGTAACTGCACTCTTGTGCACCTGACTACACACAGACACAGATACACACAATTTAAAATAAAATCTTTTTTCTTCTTCTTTTTTTGTTTTTTGAGAAAAGGCTTCTCTGTGTAAATGCCCTGGCTGTCCTGAAATTCGCTCTGTAGACCAGGATGGCCTTGAACTCACGCAGATCTGCTTGTCTCTACCTCCTGAGTGCTGGGATTAAAGGCATGTGCCACCACTGCCTGAGCCCAAGAGTACATACCTTTAATCCTAGCACTCGGAAGGCAGAGGCAGGCGGATCTCTGTGAGTTGGAGGCCAGCCTGGTCTCCAAAGTGAGTTCCAGGACAGGCACCAAAACTACACAGGGAAACCCTGTCTCGAAAAACAAAAATCAAAAAACAAACAAACAAAAATTCCCATGAAAGCATGCATCAAAGACATTTTCTACATAAAACTTCAATCCCAGACAGAAGCAGAAATACAGTTGTAGCCAGATGTTACAGCCATCACCATTCTGCCTTCTGTTCCCCATGTACTTTGATGCAAGGGACAGACAGACATAAACGGTCCTTCAGGGCACTGTACCGTTTCTTTCAGGTACCCGTGATGCTTTCAGCTGACATGGTCCACGGCCTCCCTTCTCTAGTCTGTCCTCCCGGGAGGCTTTAGCTGTGTCTGGACAAACTTCACACCTCTAAGACTACCTCCCGGTCTCATTTTAGCCAGAGGGAGCACAGAGCAGCCATGAGGGTGGACACAGCAGACGGACCCGGGACCACTCTGGGGTCTCTTAGGACCTGGGCTCTGGGACGTCCATCTCTCCAGGGGGTCTTTGCCCGGCCTCAGGTGTGCATCAGCTGGCAAAGTCATGCTTCCTTGACACGTATCTTTCCTGACCCAAAAGAATCCAGGTCTCCCAGATTCTGTATGCTGCCCCCAAACCCCCAATCTACCAAACGACGTGGTTAGCATGTGTGTATACACACATGCACACACAGCTCTAAGGCACAAGTCCCTCCACTCCTGGGCAGAGGGACCCCCAGGCTCCCAATGTCTCTCCCTCTCTCCCCTGACCTTCTCTGCCCCCCACCATACAACCTCCCCAGATTTAACCACGGCTCTGACTCTGTCCCTTTATCCTCACTAAGAATGCTGTAGCGTGGTGTGGGCTAACTGGACAGAGAGGGACCTACTAGCGTGGCGTCTCCTTAGGCCCAGGCTGTTGCCCCCCCCCCACACACACACACACTCCCCAGCTAGACAAACTGAGAATGGCGAGCCCCAGGGCACAAAAAATGTCCCAAAATGAAGGAGACTAGGGCCAATGAGGAAGCAGGGTGTAGGAGGCTGGGGGCGGGGGGTAGGTGGGTGGAGAAAGAAGGGGTGGGCTAATTCAGTCATGGGCCCCCTCAGGAGTGAGTGATGCCTCAGCCTCAAGGGGCTAGCAATCCAAGGTGGCCGGTATGCCAGGAAGATGCTGTCCCTTATTAGAGTAGACAACACACAATACCCTGCTCCAGGAAAACCTAGAGAACTCAGCCAGGAAATAGTCCAGTCCCTTCTATATGCCAATGCATTATAGTTCTAGACTCTCACAGCTTTGGCTTGGAGACCTGGGCACCTATGGGGATGGTTTTAGGATCCTGCCTTCACTCCTGTTTACGCAAAGCTTGGGGTCTTGCGGGTTACGTCATCGGGGACGCTGGCGACTACGTACAAGCCTTAAAAAGCCGGATGCAGACCCCACACTCTCTGCTCCCTGCTCTGCTCCCCTCTTCTCCCACCCCACCATTTTTCTCTCTCACCAGGTCTGGTCCCCTCTGCCCCCACCCTTTCCCTCCTAATAAAGCTCTGAATACTGATACCGGTTCTATCGTGACCGGGACCTTTCCATGCGGTAACCAGTGCCGCCACCAGTGCCGTTTACCATCCTTTCAGATGGAACTTCACAGTGATCTGACAACGGGGACCTAACGTGTGTGTGAACCCAGAACTGGGGTCCAGGCAGGGGCAAAGGAGAGGCTGCAGGACCGACTCACAGGGTGGCCACCCTGGCTGACTTCTTGCACCAGAGAAGCAGTCCCACAGATACGGTAGATACCGGATTACCCAGCTCCCAGGCTTTGTTTCCCAGGACATCGTTTGTTAATTTTTTGCACTGTGAGGGATCGAACTCAGGGCCTAACATGGCCTTGGCAAGGCTTCTACACCTAAGCTACAGCCCCAGCCCTTCATCACCCCGTTTCTGTCACCTGATCAAATACAGGTTGGGGGACCAGCAAGAAGGCTCAGCAGGGAAAGGGGCTGGCCGTCAAGCCCGAGGACCTGAGTTCGGTCTCCAGCACCTAAGCGGAAGGAGTGAACCAACTTCCGTAAGTTGTCCTTCCACCACACGTGTGCCGTGGCGTGGACGTGGACCTGTACATATAAACAAACCCATAAATGAATAAAAGTAATTTTTAACATACATGAGTTGAGCATCTCTGGTCACAAAATCCAAAAGATAAACGTCCCAAAAATCTCTTTACATATTTTTTTCCTTTCTTTTAGAACAGTCTCATTGTGTAGCCCAGGCTGGTCCAAACTTACTATGTAGTCCAGGATGGCCTTTGCGGTGATATATTATTGTGTACCCTAATAAACTTTGCCTGAAGATCAGAGAACAGCACATGTCACTAGATCAAACACAGATGCCGGGCAGTGGTGGCACACACCTTTGATCCCAGCACTCTCCAGGCAGAGATCTGTCTGGATCTATATGGGTTCAAAGCCACCCTGGACTACATGAGATTGACTCAGTCTAAGAGAGAAACAGAGCCGGACAGTGGTGGCACACACCTTTGATCCCAGCACTTGAGATCTCATGCCTTTGCTTGGGAAACACACAGGCCTTTAATCCCAGGAAAAAATATGGCAGGGTGGAGAAAGGTATATAAGCCGTAAGGAGACAGGAACTAAAGCCTGAGGAAGCTCATTCGGCTAGAGGCCTTTCGGCTGGAGCTCTTTCAGGCTGAGGAGTTGGTGAGGTAAGAGGTGGTGGCTGTGGCTTGCTCTGCTTCTCCGATCTTTTAGCTTTCACCCCAATATCTGGGTTTTTTTTTTATTATATGACCTTCTAAAATCTAAACGACAGGCCTTGAACTCTTGATTCTCCTGCCTCCGCCTCTCAAGCGCCAAGGTTCCAGGTGGGTACCACCACATCTTGCCCAAACCCACACCTTTCTGAGCACTGACCTAACACCTCAGATGGAAAATTCCACACCACAGAACCCTGCTTTGTACACAGTTATTACACTGTTGGGTAAATAAATACCTTCAGGGGGGTAAAAGGAATCTTACGTCCCTAAGACATCTCACGTACAACACGTAAATAAGTATTCCAAAGTCTCCGGCTCTTCTGGTTCTGAGCATTTTAGAGCCGGATACACAATCTGCCCAGGGAGCTTTGGTGTGTATCTCCGACGCCTCCTGTCAGAACAATGCATTCACTCTACGCTCATCGCCAAGGGCTGCGAGGCCCCTGCCCACAAGAATCTCTACACATACATGTCCTGCCTGAGGCACTCTCCACCTCCAGGCCATTTTAATCAGCACAATCCATAGCAAAAAAGCACAAGAGGGCGGGGGTGGGGGGGGGTGGGGGGGGAGCGCCATGCCAGACATGGGTGAAAGGCGTACTCATTTAAAGCCTGAGGCAGAAAGGAGGTCGGTTGCCCTGTGTGACACCCTGGGAAGGTGAGTGCCGCGTGTGTCAGGCAGCCGCCGGAGGGGCACTTGCAGGTAGGAGTGAATCGCGGGCACCTTCACAGGGACAGATCCACAGACAGCCAAGCTCGTGCTTGGCGCCTCTCAAACCCATGCGTACACATGCCCCCATATCTGTGTGCTCATATGCATGTAAAACGTGCGCGCACGCACGCATGCGCGCACACACACACACACACACACACACACACACACACGCACACGCACATGTGCACCACATGTACTCATGAAAATGGAAAAACAAAACAATAAAACCCTACTCTTTGAGGATGACAAGGTCAGAGGCAGGCAGATGCCAGACTGGCTGAGTCAGCAACATGGCCACCGACCGTCCCCCCCCCCCCCCCCCCGCCTCCCCCCCCAGCAGGCCCTTTTCTCTTCCTTGTCCTGTGGAGAGGGTGTGATTACAGGCAACAGTCCAGGTAAGATAAGGCCCATCGGGAAAGAAGGGCCCTTTCTCCCTTCTGTCCCTCTTCCTAGAAAGAAGGCTCTGCCACATAATCTCCCACAGAGCTCCCTGATGCTAGCTGGGCACCCCATGACCAAGCCCAAGAGAGCCACCCTGGCTGGCTGTCTCCACTGAAGCAGACGGGATTCTCTAGAAGAACAGAGCTAATAGAAAGTCTGTACATTAAAAAAGAGAGAGAACTGTAGCTGGGTGGTGGTGGGGACACACGCCTTTAATCCCAGCACTTGGGAGTCAGAGGCAGGTGGATCTCTGTGAGTTCGAGGCCAGCCTGGGCTACAGAGTGAATTCCAGGACAGGGACCAAAACGACACAGAGAAACAGAGAGAGAGAGAGAGAGAGAGAGAGAGAGAGAGAGAGAGAGAGAGAGAGAGAGAGAGAGAGAGAGAACTGTGATGGTTAGCTGGTTAGCTTTCATTGTCAATGTTAGAAGCCTCAGCCCTCCGAGGGCAGTGCCATTCCCTCGGTTTGGGTCTTGGACTGTGTAAGAGTACAGAAAGCTAGCTGTATGCACACACGTCTCTCTGCTCTGGGCTGTGGGTGTGACTAGCTGTTCTACATTCCTGGTGCCTTGATGTCCTGTGTCTTCATCCTAGAAAGACTGGGGCACCAGTAGCTGCTCACTCCATGGAGTCTCAGCCCAGCACTGAAGACCTAGAGTTCCCTGGAGGGTCACTGCGACCAAGTCTACCTTAAAATGCCCGGGAAGTTGGAGTCTGAAATCAGCCGACATCAGCCATAAACGGATGCCTCGGAGAGGGGCTTGGACGTGGGCACACTGCCTCCCTCTGACTCCTTCCTCCCCTGGGCACCAGCCTCTTGAAAGGCTCTGAGGGAGTCTTCCCATGTCAGTCTCTCTGGAGATGCCCCCTCCCTCGCCTAACACCGGGTCACCCGTCTTCTCCATTCGTCAAGGTGACAAGCCCAGTCATCCCATTCCCTAAGACTGACCTCAGAGAGGTCAAGACGGAGCCATGGCCTCTGACCCTGAGGAGATAGAGCCGTGAACCGCCCGCCTGTGAGTGTGGTCAAGCAGATGTTTGATTCTTGGCCAACACACAATAGGGCCCTCCCACAACCCACATCGAAGCTTGGGTCCCCACAGCGCCCTTCCATTTTCTGTATTTTCGATACTTGCTTCCCTTTGGGCCTCTGTCTTCACGTCCTGCTGGCCTCTCTGGGCTCCCCAAGCTCCTTCGAGCTGCGGTCTGGTTCTCCTCCCCACCCCCACCCCATTTTCTCGCCTCCGTCCGAAGCCTCCACGACTAATTTTTGTCTCATTTTCAGATCATATTTCCTTGAGGTTGACCGTGAACACAAGACAGCTTTCTGCAATTTACCTCCATTTCCTGTGGTAAATCTTTTTCAACAATGTGTTTCTCCTCAGGGGGACGGAGCCTCTCCCTCCTCACGGCAGGATGTGGCCTACCATGTTAGAGAGTTCATGTTCAGGGCTCATCCTGTGACAAAGAGACGTCTGCTTGGGCTTAGAGGGTGGGGGATGCTGTTTGGGTCACCTCCTGGCCAACCTGGTTGCTATTAGACCCCCCCATTTCAGATGTCCAAGCAGAGGCCTTGGCCGTGAACACGCCGCCCAGAGCCAAGTCCCCGGCTTCTGGCAGCCATTTTCTTGGAGGGCTGCGCTGGCTCCAGAGACTTCTTCCACTTCTGCTGCCTGACGATCCAAAGGGAAATTTATTCACAGATAATTTGAAACAGTCTCGAGCCCTCCCGATGCCAGAGAGTTCGAGTGAAAATCTACAGGCCCCAGAGGGTAGCAGCCCACAGCTATTCCTGTCTTGGCCCTTCCTCTCTTCCAACTTGGCATCCCCGAGAACCCCCAATCCCATTCAGTGACGGCAACCTGGGCCAGGGAGATTGCTGCGTGGGGACAGAGAGGGACGGGCGAGGTAGGACTTGTCTATGGTACCCTCTGCACAATGGGAAGGCTGGGCTAGATGACTACATATTTATTTGTGTGTGCACATGCGCATGCATGCACGCACGCGCGCACGCGCACGCGCACACACACACACACACACACACACACACACACACACACACACCCCGGTGCACTTCGGAAGAGGTCAGAGAACCACCTGCAGGGATCAGGTCTCCCCTTCTACCATGTGAGTCCACAGGGATTGAACTCAGGTCATTAGACTTGGAGGAAAGCATCTGTAACCATTGAACCATCCCATCTGATTGTTTATTCACGGCCAGGCCCTCGGGCACACCAGGCCAGCGCGCTGTCACGGAGCTACACGTCAGCCCCCAGCCCTCTCCAAGCTTCTGCGAGCACTCGTAGTCCTGAAGCCTTCCACCTGGCTACCCGGCTGGTGGCCCTCAGTGCTATTCCCTGTGGGGGATAGCAGGCAGGACCCAGTCCCTGAAGCGGAGGGACTTGAGACTGCCTGGCTTCCCCTCTTCTGGTTCGTTTTGCTGGTGAGCGGGAGAGCGGAGAGAAATACATCCGGGACCTTTGGTTTTCTCCACATGGATCTCCAGCTGGTTCCTCCTCCGGGGACCCAGTCTCTACTGGCGGAGCTCGATTTCTTTCCCTAAAGTACCTCAAACAGAAACCCCCAAAGTGTCCTCTCTATCAAGACCAGGCACAGTCCGGATGAAGTGCTTGCCATTTACAGATTCCAAGGACGTCACTCCCACATCCACGGCAGCCTGGTGGCAGCTGCTGGCTCCCCTTTTCCTCCCCACTTCCTGATCTCCTGGGAACTCAGCTAGAGCCCCCATCAGCCCACCCCAAGACCTTACTTTCCTATCTCTCCCCGCCTGGTCCCCATGCGGGGGATGGGACACTCACTGGTCAGCTTCTCCCTTCCTGGGTCAGCCCTCCAGCCCGGGATACCCTGGCATGTGCATATCTCTGGAAAGCAGTGGTTCTCCACCTTCCTAATGCTGCGACCCTTTAAAACAGCTCCTCATGTTGTGGTGACCCCCAACCATAAAGTTATTTTTGTTGCTACTTCATAACTGTAATTTTGCTACCATTATGAATCATAATATAAAGATCTGATATGCAGGATATCTGATACACACACACACACACACACACACACACACACACACACACACACACCTGCAAAGTGGTCGCGACCTGCAGGTTGAGAACCCTTGTAGTAAAGGGAGGACCCTGAGGGTGTTAAGCACAGGCTGCCTAGTGGAGGAACTCAGGCTGGTGGACCCAGCAAGGGCGCCTCTGCTCTGCTCCCCAGCATGCTTCGTCATTGCGTGGATGCTGACCGTGGTCGCTGCTAACTAAACTCCACACGCTTCATTTCCCCCAGGAAAACCACATGCCTGTAGAGAATGCGGACACAAGCGTGTCCAGAGGTTTGGGAAGTCAGCTCCTTCGCCTCCACCCCCCAAAATGGGCTGTCTGCTATACTGGCTTTTCCAAAGGTCATTGATGTCATTTCTGTGGTGTTAATTTATTCGTGTGTGTGTGTGTGTGTGTGTGTGTGTGTGTGTGTGTGTGCATGTGGAGAGCAGAGGTCAACATGCAGGTACGTTCAAGTGCCTTCCTCACTCGCTCTCCATTGTTGTTTTTGAGGCAGGGTCTCTCACTGAGAGTAGCTGGCTAGCATTTCCCGGGCCTCCTGTATGCACCTCCTCAGTTGCGATTACAGGAATGTGCCGCGGCACCCCACTTTATACTAGAATGCCGGGGATCCCCGCTCAGGTCCTCAAGCTGGTACACCAAATACTTTGCTGCAAGCCCTCCCTCCACCACCTTATTTCCTTTCACAGACTTACTGGAGTGACAGCTTTGTTATTACCTTGCCAATGAGAAGGGGAAACTGAGGCCCGGAGAGATAAATGGCATTTGGGACAGAAAACTTTTTCCTGCCGCTCTCGTTCGTCTCCGAAGTGGCTCCACTGAGCAAGGGAAGGAAAGATGCTGGCTGCTGTCCCAGGCCAGCTCCTTCGTCCTACCAGCTTGGAAAAGCACATTCTCATTTCCTGCAAATCGGAAGCAGCAGATCAGAGAGGTTACGCGTGGGTCGAGGTCGTACCGCTACTAAACAATGGGGCTCGAAGGGGACCCAGGGATGCTTCGTGTGTAAGCTGGAGCGTTCTTCCCGAGTTACCTGTACTCCCCGAGGCTGAGGATTTTGGAGAAAGGGGATGAAAGAAAGTAGAAAAGTACACGGGTCAAATAAACCCATTTCCTGGGCTGCAGGACTCGGCTGAGGTGAGCAGACATTCTCTGCCTGATTTCCCATGGTGGCTTTTAAATTCATGCATAAATCCCTGCTGGGTGTGTGTGTGTGTGTGTGTGTGTGTGTGTGTGTGTGTGTGTGAGAGAGAGAGAGAGAGACAGAGACAGAGAGACAGAGAGAGAAAGAGGGGGAAGGAGAGAGAGAGAGGAAGAGCTGCATTTTAGCTTGGTTTTTTTGGGGGGACAGGGTGGAGCTTATTTGGCAATGGGTTTAGAAACCAGGGTTTTGTATGTGCCAGGCAAGCACTGTGCAGCCGAGCTACACACCAGCCCTCTTTTAAAAACCATCACACTTATTCGGGGTGGGTATGCGCCTACCATGACACACAGTCGGGGGCCAAAGGACAAGGTGCAGGAGTCAGTTCTCTCCATCCACCATGTGGGGTCTTGGGGAGAGAACTCCGATCACCAGACTCGGTGGCCAGTGCTCGTAACCCACCGAGCCGTCTGGATGGCCCACCCCAGCCCTGCTGTTGACTCATTCTTTGCAACCTTAGGCGGCCCGCAGCGCAAGATTAAAAGGTTGTCTTGTTTGCAGCTGGGCCTGGTCCCCGAGACTGTCATCTCAGCCACTCAAGAGCCCCGAAGCAGACCGGTCACGAGTTCAAAGACTGCCTGCCAGACCAAGCAGTTTAACGAGGCCCTGACTCAAACTAAAAAAGTCACAGGAAAGAGCTGGGGGTGTGGCTCTGTGGTGGAGCACTCGCTGAGCCTGCGTGAGGGAGGCCCTGGCTCCCGTCCCCAGCAGGGCCAAAAACAGAAAGAAAAACAAAATCAGTTTGATACCCTCACACCCATCAGACCGAGCCACAGGGTGCAGCCACACACCCAGCTTGCCCGACTGGGTCGCTTCATGGCACAAAGGCAACCACGCATAGACGACTTGTCCCTGGAAGGCCATGGCCAAGCTTCTGTCACACACCAGGTGACACAGCAAAGCCCTACCGTGGAGTCAGAAGTCCCCAAATTCACATAAGGATTGCCAGGGTAGCCCGTGGCCCTGCTTCACGCTTGGAAACCCACCATTTCCCCTACAGCAACAGTTCCCATCCATTTTATGTGAATTCTTAGGAGAAAAGCATTCCTTCCCCCCCCCCCACCCCCAGCCCCCACCCCCCATCCCTCAGTTTTTCCGCCAGTGTGGTGTGAGGCTGCAGGCCAGGAAACAGCAAAAACGAAAAGTATCACTCGACGTTGGAATGCAAGAGAAATTAATTAAATCCAAATTTGCCCCAGAATGCTGGAAGTTGAACGCCACTCAAGACAGACTTGCGACCCGGGTTGGATTTCAAAGCCGTTTCTGAGGAACCCCTGGGAGCTGTTTGCGGGAGGGGGGGGGCGTGGCAGAGATGGAGTGGCATGGTGCAAGCCCGCAGGGCAGGTGGGAGACCTGTCTTGAGACCTGTCAGCGACGCTGGGACGGCCTGGTAGGAAATAAGAACCGGGGAGAGTTGCTGGGCAACACGGACCTGATGATGTTCTTTGGACCAGGGCCTGGATTTGCCAGCTGAGTGGGTTAGTGGCTCTGTCCATTTGCAGAGAGCCAAGCAGAGAAGACGGTGGCGGCTTACTGTGGCAGAGAAGGCATCTGATGGGCGGGGGGGGGGGGGGGGGGGCTACCCCCACCCAGGCAAGGGACCACAAGGGGCTTCTTTCACTAACTTATAAAGTGTCCCCTGGGAGCACCTAGTGCTATAAAAAAAACCACCACAACAGCGCCCATCTGCGCCCCCGCCGTTGCCAGGAGGCAGCTACAGTGAGGATCCCAGCTACAGGTGAGGAAGACCTGGCTGTCTTGTGCATTATTAAAGGAGCAGCCTTAATAATATACTTCCCAGGGGCTCAGAAGAGAAACGGCCACCGGCGAGAACTATTTTCGGGAAATGAATCTAAGCACACCGAGCTCTTTGTCCGTCTGCTTTATTCCCCAGGGATAAAATCCAGTCTGCACAGCTTCAGTTCTGCTCTCGTGCCTAGCTCCTGTCTTGCCTGATTTCTCTCTACATGTCTCTGCTGTCCCCTCTAAGTTCTATCTTAATTATCTCATCTTAATTCTGCCTCTTCTAGGTCCTTCTCATCTCGTTCTTACCCAGCTAGTACTTCCCCGTCTGGCTCTTCCTCATCTTCCATCTCGTCCACACGTTCTCTCTGGTCAAAAATCTTCCTTATCCCTCTCAGTTCTCCGTCCTCAAGTTCTCCACACCTATCTTCCTCTCCGTCTCCTTATACCTTTAAGTCCTCTCAAGTCTCTGAGGTATTTAGTTATAAACCCAAGCAATAGCGATCCTCTGCCAGACCAAGGTCACCAGGCTTGAATTCTTATGGGATCATAAGGGCAAGTAAGAATTTTCCTCAGGCAGTGACCATCAGGCTTTCTTTTACAACATGAAAACGGAGTGGTAAAGGAGGAGGCCAATTGAGAACTAATGAGCTGTTAGTATATCAAGAAGGGAATCTATGTGCTCAATCTACATTCCTAGAAGTGGTTAGGTAAGATATTAGGAGTCTGTTAGTGAGGCTGTAAATTGCACAAGAAATAAAGCTATCTGCCTGACCTAGGAGACAGGTGTTGTTTTGTTTGGCCTTGGATGCTTAAGTCTGTTCTTAGAGAGTACAGAGGTATCTCTGATAAGATACTTCCGTCCCTCCAGGGATGGTCCTGGCCGGATGCTGCTAATGATGATAGTTACAGGGAGGCTTGAACTGGGGTTCTGGCTGTGCATAGCTGTCAGCAAAGAAGGTTATCTGAATATTCCATTAGTAGACGGGAAAATGGTGCCCCATAAATGATGGAAAAGCTACAATAGCACATGAGAAATTCATAGCAGAAAATGGCTGATAATCAAAAGCCAAATATCACCAAGGCTCCTTGAGCCTCGGCTTGACCTCTGGAAATGCCCTTGGCTTCTTCCAGGTATAACTCGTCATAATCAGCCGAAAGCCTACTTTATATATTTATTGCGGCTTACAGCATGGCTCCACCATCCCACACGGGGATTAAGGTAGCTGATCATCAGCTATCCACTCACGTGGATGAAAGGAATGGATATACACCCCACAAGAGTGGCTGCATGGCTTCCAACACTAGCTGGGCTCGGATGACACTTCAGTCCCATCAGCCATTTATGCCAGCTGGTGATATCAGGGCGGGGTCTCGGGGGTATGTGATGGGCGATAACCACACTGCTCTTTGCTTTCTGAGTTTTTGTTCACCCTTTGATCAAATGGTGTCACTGGGAGGCAGGTGAGGCATTGTGGGGGTATTGATGCAGGACACACAGCGGATGGGACAAAGCCATTCACTCTGCAAGAGTGCGTCTTTGAAGCCAGAGTGAACCAACCAGGCAGATGGGCATCAATATCATCTAGCGGCTGGAATGTGACGCCACATGGCGTGACGGTGTCCTAGAGTGTTAGGAGAGTTCACTTCAGCTGCCCACTTGATGCAACCTAGAGATCTGGGAAGAGAATCTCAATGGGGGATTTGTCTAGCTCAGGTTGGCCAGTGAGTATGTCTATGTGGGATTGTCTTGATTATGTTAATTGATGTGGGAAGACCCAGCCCCCTCTGGGTGGCACCATTCCCTAGGCCGGGGGATTCTGAACTGTGTACCCACGAAGCCACAGAACTGAGTATAATTGGGAAGTACAGGTCCCACGGAGGAGCAGGCCTTGGTTGTGAGGAGGGTCACATGGGATTGATGCCCATGGGGTTTTACCTGGCTCAGCTCAGGGGTCAGTCCTTGTAACTCGTCTGGAACTCCAGCTGGAAATGGAGCCATCAAGAATGTGCCCATCGATGCCGGGCGGTGGTGGCGCACGCCTTTAATCCCAGCACTCGGGAGGCAGAGGCAGGCGGATCTCTGAGTTCGAGGCCAGCCTGGGCTACCAAGTGAGTTCCAGGAAAGGCGCAAAGCTACACAGAGAAACCCTGTCTCGAAAAACCAAAAAAAAAAAAAAAGAATGTGCCCATCGAAGGCTCACTCACAAATACGAAGGCACAGCCCCAAAGCCTCCAGGCAGGAGCCTGCCCTCTCCCTGAGCAAGGTTTCTGGAGCAGTGGAGCAGTATCAGGGTTCTACATGTGTAGCTCGGCTCTGACAGCAAGGACCCACGTGATTGCCATCTCTCTTCACTATCATTTCTGTGTCTGCCTCATAGTCTCAACATGGCAACCATAACCATAGCTCCAGGCAAACATTCACATACCATATTCAGTGGTCAGAAGGATCCATCTCCTTCACCACCTCCTCCTTCTCCTTTTTCGAGACAGGGTTTCTCTGTGTAGCTTTGGCGCATTTCCTGGAACTCACTCTGTAGCCCAGGCTGGCCTCGAACTCACAGAGATCCACCTGCCTCTGCCTCCCCCGTGCTGGGATTAAAAGCGTGCACCACCACCGCCCTGAGATCCATCTCTTAGAGTTACAGATTCTTTCCCAGAATCCCCCAGTGTGACTCTCCTTGCAGGCCATTGACCAGAATTGGGGTCACATATCCCTGTCTAAGCTGGGGGAAGGGGTGGCGGTCGTACGCTGGCTTCGGGCAGTCAGAATTTGCCCGTGGCTAAGGCGTCCTGGGTTGAAAAGCACTGTCTTCTGCCTCCAGGGAAGACGGGTGCCGGAGAGGGGTGGACAAAGTCGGGTCTGATTCCCAAGTGGGCCTGGGGGGTCGTGAGCCAGAAAGAGCCAGGGACAGCAGGGATGACCAAGGGCACAGGGGAAGGTATGGCGAGAGACGGAAGCTCTGCTCTGCGGAAAGAGACAGCTGAACGTCTGTGGCGTGGGAGCTCACGACCCCCCACCACGTTTCAGCGTCACCCAGCCCCTCCCCGAGTTCCCAAACTCAGAACTGCTTCTGGGCCAGCTAGGACCACATGCTCAGGCTCCGACGATAGGCCTGCTGCAATGGAGGAAGAGCTGGACTAGGACAATGCCCACAGGGCACCTGCCCTGTGCCTGGCTTTGTAGCCAGCCCTTCCTCTTGCCCTTCCCAAGGATGCTGTTGGTGGCTGTTTTTATTTTTGTTTTGTTTTTCAAGACAGGGTTTCTCTGTGTAGTTTTGGTGCCTGTCCTGGATCTCGCTCTGTAGACCAGGCTGGCCTCGAACTCACAGAGATCTGCCTGGTTCTGCCTCCCGAGTGCTGGGATTAAAGGCATGTGCCGCTGTCACCCAGCTGGTGGGTGTTTATTTTTGATGGAGACAGGGTCGAGCTGTGTTATTCAGGCTGGCCTCCTGGGCTCCAGGGATCTTCTGGTTTCCACCTCCCAGTAGCTGGGACCATAGGGCACACATCCTCATACTCCAGAAATCTTGTATTTGTATTCTGTGCGTGCATGTGTGTGTATGTTCTCAAGCATGTGTGGGCACACGTATATGCACACATATGGAAGCCAGGAGACAATTTCAGGTGTCATCTGCTGTCCATATCCTTTCAGACAATGTCTGTCATTGGCCCGGGAGTTCCAAGGAGCCTCCTGTTACCACCTTCCAAGCTGGGAATAAATGGGTGGATGAATGCTGGGGACCGAACACAGGTCCTGATAGTTGCAGCCTTCCAGCACACAAATTTTTAATATTCATTCTTCAGATGCCCAGTCACAGCCTGGGGAAGCTAAGAAGGGCCTTGCCCGAGGCTCCCTAGCTGGGATGTGGCAGAGGTAGGGATTCACGAAGTCTGCCTGTTAATAACTGTGAATGGGCTCCCTAGCTGGGATGTGGCAGAGGTAGGGATTCACGAAGTCTACCCACTAATAACTATGAATGGTGTTTGAGCTGCACACACGGCATGGGCTCTTGGAGTCTTACTAGCACTCAGGGAACACATACCATTCGAGAGGCTGTTGATCAGTCTTCTTTTTGTTTAAAAATTCTAGTACCCGGGGCTGGAGAGTTGGCTCAGGAACTAAGAACGCATACTGCTCTCTTCTCATCTCTCAGAGCACCTGAACTTACGTGCACAAGCTCCCCTCACCCCCGTCGGTGCTGGGATGCGAACTCGGGTCCTCTGGAGGAGCAAGAAGTGCTCTTGACCATTGAGCATCTCCCGACCCTTGTCAGATGTTTTGTAATAGCAACCGGAAAAGTAAACAAACAAACAAACAAAAAATGATGAGGTATTGACTCGTCACCTCCGTACATCCTGCCAGACACTTCTGAGGTACTGAGCATCCCAGCTTGTCTGTTGTGGCAAAAGCGAACACATCCCGGCTGGGGCATGGAGCATCACTGCCCACCAAGTTCCTCCTGGGGACTTGCCTTGATCCAGCAGCAAAAGGGTTAAATCTGCCATTGCAAAGGCTTCTGGGTCTCAGCTCCCTGTCTTTCTGTGGTGTTGGCCCTCCCTGCCTTATCAGGCGACATTCTACATGTCCCGGAGTAGGTGGCATGGGGAATGGGTGGAGCTACTTAAAGTCTTAACGCTTAGGAGTTCTCTGTGGGCAGAGCCGGCAGCCAGCTGGCCAGGGTCCTTTTGCCCGATGGTGGGCAGGTGATGAGGCATTCCGTATGGGCTGGTCTTTGGCAGCTTTGCATTCTTCTAGTTCAGCAGCAGCAGCAGCAGCAGCAGCAGCAGCAGCAGCAGCAGCAGGTGACACCCCCTAGTGCATGCCTCTGGTAAGAAGACCCCCAGCTCTAACAGCCCTGTGGGTCCTCAGCAGTCAGGGTTAAACATTCTGACGGGCACCAGCTTCCGGGCGGGCCTGGGTATGGGGATCCTCAGCCATTGACTAGCTCCTGCCTGTAGGGATGTGTCCGAGACTCTTGTCCCTAGAGGCTCAATATCTCTCGTGAGCTCTCTGACTGACCAGGGGCCTGCAGTTCTCTCTCTCTGGATCTTGACAGAATTCTTATCCCTCCGCAGCATCCGCCTCTTCCTGTCCTGGCTTGTCCCCTCCTCTGCCCTGGTCTCTTAGCCGCGTCCTGTTGTGAGGACGCCGTGACACTTGTCACCCTTCACTGCTGCCCACCCTGCAGCTGTCTCTGCAGCCACCTGCCTCACCCCCTTCGCAGCTCAGCCTATGGACTGCTCAGCTCCACCTCCGCTGCCCGTCGGGGCCACCACCCGCTCTGTCTCAGGCTGCCGCCCTTCCAGGCTGGCGATCCCTGGTTCCTCCTTTGGCCCTTGGGCCATGTGGGCCTCCTGTGCCTCCCCACTCACGCAGCTCTGTTATCTGTCATCAGCACCAAAGCAGCCAGCTACTGAACCTTCTGCAGCTCAGCATGCCGGCTGCTCCAAGTGACGGCCACCGGCACCACGCTGCGCTGTCTAGGCCGCCATTGCGTCTCAGGCTGTGGGCTCGCTGAGCCAGACAGCAGCTTCCATGACGTCACATGCAAGTGAAGGTTCATGCTTGCACCTATCACAGCAGCTTCCATGTTGTCACATGCAAATGAAGGCTCGTGATTGCACCTATCACAGCAGAGTCCATGACGTCCCATGCAAATGAAGGCTCCTGTTTGCACCTATCACAGCAGCTTCCATGACATCCCATGCAAATGAAGGTTCATGCTTGCACCTATCACAGCAGCTTTCGAGTTGTCACATGCAAATGAAGGCTCATGCTTGCACCTATCACAGCAGCTTCCGTGCGTCACATGCAAATGAAGGCTCGTGATTGCACTTATCACAGCAGCTTCCGTGTCATCACATGCAAATGAAGGCTCGTGATTGCACCTATCACAGCAGAGTCCATGACGTCCCATGCAAATGAAGGCTCCTGTTTGCACCTATCACAGCAGCTTTCGTGTTGTCACATGCAAATGAAGGTTCATGCTTGCACCTATCACAGCAGCTTCCATGTCGTCCCATGCAAATGAAGGTTCATGCTTGCACCTATCACAGCAGTGTCCGTGACGTCACATGCAAACGAAGGCTCGTGTTTGCACCTATCATAGCAGCTTCCATGACATCCCATGCAAATGAAGGCTCATGCTTGCACCTATCACAGCAGTGTCCGTGACGTCACATGCAAATGAAGGCTCGTGTTTGCACCTATCACAGCTTGCCTCTCTAACCCTAGTCGCTGCAGTTCCTCTGCTGGGCCACCAGGGTAAATGCTCCCCTCCGGTCTAGGTGGAGAGTCATGGAGAGTTCAAGGAGGCTAGAGGGTAAAGAGCCCTGTGCAAACTGGCTGGGTCCCGGCTGCAGGAGCTGGTGCCAGCAGCTGTGATCACTGTGTCCCCAGGACGAGCTCAGGATGGCTGATGCTGGCGCAAGGGTATAGTCAGGGTGGGCTGTGTGATTGACAGTTCTTTGGCGGAAGGCAGCCGGGGCAGAGCATCCACAGCTGCCCAGCCCGTACTGTGCCTCTGCTTATCTCCAGGAGAATGGGCATCCGCAAGGGTGCTCACCGCAGGAACAGGAGAAGTCAGCAACGGTAACAGTGATTTCCACAGATTGTGATGGTACTTTAACAGCGTTGAACACCCGCCAGCACCCCGGGGACAGGGGACCCCTTATCTGCCCCAACAGGTAGCTGGCTGGGGGCTCTAGGTAAGGAACGAGAATCTGGTGGCCTGGACTGGCTTTCCTCAGTACCGCAAACCCGCAGTGGCCTCCATGTTCTTCTGACCTTTGACCTAAAGACAGAGAGTAGGAGGATGGAGAGGAGAGCCTGGAACCACCATTGAGGAAGGTGCGTTGAAGACGCCAGACCAAAGGCATGACAGTGAGCACTCCTGCCAGAGTCTGGAGGTTCTGAGGGGAGGGGAGGGGAGAGAGAGAGGACAGCCATCATCCTCACCACAAGTCAGACTCCAAATCCATGACGCCAGGCTCAATACAGACCAAACACCTTTCTCCCAAATGCTGCTGAGACTTCCTGAGTACCGAGTCAATGTGCTGGGAGTCACACTCACACGTACATGCACACATATGAACACACGTGCACGCGTGCACACATATGAATCCATATATACACACTGGGCACACATATGAACACTTTTGCACACATACACCCAGAAAGACAGACAGACAGAGGAAGGAACTCTTTTCAGATGGACAAGTTAAAATCAAACATGGAAAAAACGACAGGAAAACAAGGGCTCTTTGTAAATACATTGAAAGAAAATGCCAGCGATTGAGTGAGCCAAAACACGGAGAACTGAGAAGTGGGAACCGGGGGAGGGGGGTCGATGTCAGCCGTGGTCATGACCTCGGGTGGCCTGGAGGTCGACTCGTCCCCTTCTCTCTGCCAGCCTCAAATGCCCCTCTGGCTGGCTGCTGTCTTAATATTGTTCTTGAGCCTGAACCAGACTCCTGACTTTCCCGAAGTGGAAACGAAGGTGTGGTCCGGTTCCTGTCCCCTTGGCTGACCTTGGGTGTGCTAGCCACGGCGGCGAGGAGCTTCGGAAGTCCGTCCACAGCTTTACAGAGTTCAAGACAAGTCAGCCTTGCCTCCTTCTTCCTCGACACTGGGGTCGCTGGGCCATGAGGAACTTGTTTCTGTAGGATGTCCTGCTGTCCTTCTGCAGAAGCAACCTGTCAGCCCCTGTTGTCCCCAGGGACATCGGTACGTCCATCAGTTCCCTGTGGTGCAGTAACTGAGGGCCCCAGTTCACATCCTGACAGGAGCGCCCCTGGGGCTCGCTGGCTAGCTAGTCTTGGCAAATCGGCGAGCCCCAGATACGGAGGGACCTGTCTCCAAAACTAAGCTGGCGAGTGGCCGAGGAAGACAGCTGACGTCTACCTCTGGCACCGCGCACACTCATTCACACACTGCTTCTCTGGAAAAATCTCCCTTTAAACATAAACCAAAACAACAACAACAATCCTTCCACGAACTGACCTGCGGCACACATCACATGACTCAGAAGGGCTGGGCAGGACAGACTAGGAATTCTGGAAAGTTCCATCCACCTCTGGCAGGCAGCTCGGCCTTACTTGTGTGTCTGAAAAATCACTAAGACACCAAAGGAACTTCGTGGGTCTGCAAAGAAACTAATAGACAGTTCTAGACAACGGGCAGCCAGTGATGCCCCAAGGGGCTGGGGTGCTTGGAATTTAGGTCTGCAGTGGGAATGTGGGGGGCTGGGTGCCTGCATAGCATGCACCCTCCCTTGGGACAGCCGTGTTTATCTGCCACGCTCTGAGGAAGTGGGAACATGGGTGACTCCTTCCATTTGGTTTCCCTTCGTGGATTAGAACACGCGTCTGCCCATCTCCTAAAGCCCAGGACTTGCCATGGTAGGCTGCTCCTGCCCAGAGGCCAGCAGGAGCTTAGAGCTGCTCCGGGCTTCACCGGAAGCATTGAGAAAGGGAAGGCAAGGACTCGATTGGTTGGCATCCTCGATGAGGAAGGAAGGAAGGGAAGGTCTGGGTTGGAGAGCACACAGCTGCTGACCATGTGACATGGGGAGGAACCTGCTGCGTCATCTGTGCTCAGGAGGGATGACTGACATACCTACTCTGAGAAGCACTTGTTCCGGGCGCTGGACCCCTGTTCCCTGCACTCGTTACTCCAGTGAGATGGGCCAAGGCCTCCCGCCAACCTCAGCACCAGAGCTGGTGGGAGACAGAGAACGGGATCCTTGTCCCACTCTGTAGAGCGGCTGGTGTCACACTGCAGGGCAGGACTGGTGTCACAGTCTCCCTGTCACCTGTGATCTGCTCCTGCCGGGGGCACCGCTGCCCCTCCCCTTATTCTGATCCGGAGTCTCCACGCACCTGTGGCTGGGGAAGCAGGCAGGCCCTGCTGAGGGATGTGCAACACTCAAGTGTGACCAGAAAATGTGGGAAGAGTATTTGAGCCAGAAGACATGTCCTTAAGAAGGGGAGACGGCCGGGCGGTGGTGGCGCAGGCCTTTAATCTCAGCACTCGGGAGGCAGAGGCAGGCGGATCTCTGTGAGTTTGAGGCCAGCCTGGGCTACAAAGTGAGTTCCAGGAAAGGCACCAAAACTACACAGAGAAACCCTGTCTCGAAAAACCAAAAAAAAAAAAAAAAAAAAAAAAAAAAAAAAAAAAAAAAGAAGAAGAAGAAGAAGAAGAAGAAGAAGAAGAAGAAGAAGAAGAAGAAGAAGAAGGGGAGACGATGGAGCTGGAGGGATGGCTCAGTGGTGCAAGTCTTTGCTGTTCTGGGGGAACCGGGTTTGATTCCCAGCACTCACATCATGCAAGTCACAACTGCCTGCCACTCAAGCTCCACAGGATCTGACACCCTCTTCTGGCCTCTGAGGGCACCCCCCCCCCCATACACACATACACAAATAAAAATAAAATAAATCTTGAAGAAGAGGAGGAGGAGGAAGAGGAGAAGGGGGGGTGAGGGTTGTGTAACCAAGGTAGTACATAGCCATTGTGGTGGTTTGAATGAAGCTGTTCCTCATAGGCTCATATATTTGAATGTCTGGTCTCTAGGTAGTGGACTATTTAGGAAGGATTAGGAGGTGTGGCCTTGTTGGAGTCACTGGAATTGGGCTTTGAGGTTTCAAAAAGCCTATGCCAAGCCCAGTGTCTCTCTCTCTCTCTCTTTCTCTCTCTCTCTCTTTTGTCTCTCTCTCTGCCTCCTTCTTGCAGCTCAGGATGTAAGCTCTCAGCTACTACTCCAGGGCCATACCTGTTTACCTGCTGCCATGCCCTGCTCCATGATGGAAAAGGATTCACCCTCTGAAACTGAGCAAGCCCCTAATTAACCACTTTCTTTCATAAGTACCTTTGGTCATGGTGTCTCCTCACAGCAACAGAGCAGTAACAAAGACAGCCACACAAAGTGCCCGGGCCTAGTTAGAGATGGCAGAGAGTGGACAGCCACACAGAGCAGGGGCCCCCCTGCTAGGCTGCTGTGGGACGGTCTGTATGTCAAATTGCTCTGATTGGTCAATAAATAAAACACTGATTGGCCAGTGGCCAGGCAGGAAGTAGGTGGGACAAGGAGAGAGGAGAATTCTGGGAAGCGGAAGGCTGAGGCGGAGAGACACTGCAGCCGCCGCCATGACCAGCAGCATGTGAAGATGCCGGTAAGCCACCAGCCACGTGGCAAGGTATAGATTTATGGAAATGGATTAATTTAAGCTATAAGAGCAGTTAGCAAGAAGCCTGCCACGGCCATACAGTTTGTAAGCAATAGAAGTCTCTGTGTTTACTTGGTTGGGTCTGAGCGGCTGTGGGACCGGCGGGTGACAAAGATTTGTCCTGACTGTGGGCAAGGCGGAAAACTCTAGCTACACTAGGCTCTGGGGACAAAGGCTCTGGGACTCTAACGTCACTTTCCTGCTCCCCAGCTGTGTGATGCTGGCAATAAGATTTACCCTGTTTAGCAGCCTGTCCAAAAGGACCTGGCCCACCATGGCTGTGCACTGTCTCCCCGAGGAGACACAAGACCTGCAACCTCGTCTGTATCGTGTAGATACTGGCTAGAGCCAGCCACAGCTCCATCAATTAACTTCATCAGGATAATTTTTTTTTGTGATATATATTTTTTATTTTACAATACCATTCAGTTCTACATATCAGCCATGGGTTCCCCTATTCTCCCCCCTCCCACGCCCTCCCCTTACCCCCAGCCCACCCTCCATTCCCACCTCCTCCAGGACAAGTCTTCCCCCGAGGACTGTGATCAACTTGGTAGACTCAGTCCAGGGAGGTCCAGTCCCTTCCTCCCAGACTAAGCCAAGTGTCCCTGCATAAGTTCCTGGTTTCAAACAGCCAACTCATGCAATGAGCACAGGACTTGGTCCCACTGCCTAGTTGCCTCCCAAACTGATCAAGCCAATCAACTGTCTCACCTATTCAGAGGGCCTGATCCAGCTGGGAGCCCCTCAGCCTTTGGTTCATAGTTCATGTGTTTTCATCAGGATAATTTTAATTGGTGCCTGTGTGTGTGCAGACAGAGATGCGTGTGCCCAAGTGTGGAAGCTAGAAGTCAGTCTCGGGTGCTGTTCCTCAAGCACTGCCCATCTTGTTTAATTTTGTTTTGTTTTTTGAGGCCGGGTCTTCCCTTGGCCTGGAACTCAACAGGTGGGCTAGAATAGCTGGCCAGCGAGCCTCGGGGATCCACCTGTTTCTACCTTCCCAGTGCTGAGATTGCAAATGTATGCCAACACACCTGGCTTTTTTTTATGTGGGTTCTGGGGATCCCAACTGAGCTAGCTCCCAAGTCCCTCATTATAACAGCCCCATGTGCAGGTCTCCACAATCCCTCTTGAGATGGGACAATGTCAGTCTGTCCAGCCCCTAGAGTCAAATGAGGTCAGGCGTGCAGGGGCCCAGCTCAATGCAGGCATTTACTTTTTTAAAAATTAATTTATTTATTATGTACACAGTGTTCTGTTTGCATGTGTCCCTGCAGGCCAGAAGAGGGCGCCAGATCTCATTACAGATGGTTGTAAGCCACCATGTGGGTGCTGGGAATTGAACTCAGGACCTCTGGAAAAACAGCCAGTGCTCTTAACCTCTGAGCCATCTCTCCAGCCCGGCAGGCATTGAGTAAACATAAATTACGGTGATGGCACCCTTATTGACACACAGTGCTCTCCCGCTCACGCCTGCTTCCTCCCATGCCCAAGCTCTAATCGCATGATAGTGGGAATTTGTCCCATGGGAGCTGGGATGTATGGAAGGTAGCCACCTCCTAAGGCCTGTACATGTATGAGGCAACATGGCGAAGGAGGCTTCGAGTCATGTATAGAACCGAGGCTGTGAATCAGCTGGGCTGTTACAGAGATCCAAGTTGGCACCCAGCTGTGTGGACTCTGGGGTGGAGTCTGAATCCTGCACCCACCTCATCTCACCATGTCATTAAAAGACCTCTGAGTTTTACCCATACCACTCGACATGTCAATCAGATACCATTCCATATGTCAATCAGATACCATTCCACATGTCAATCAGATAGCACTTTTTCTTTTTTGAGACAGGGTCTCGTGTATCCTAGGCTGGCCTCCAACCCCATAGATAGCCGAGGATGATCTTGAACTTCAATGTCCCTGACTCCACCACGCCAATAATTGCAGGCATACACCGCAGGCATACACTGACTAAACCCAGGCCTTCCTGAATGCCAGGCAAGCACTCTGCTGACTGAGTCACATCCCCAGGCCATTATTTTTTCAAGGTAGCCCCGGCTGGTCCACAGCTTGCTATGCAGACCCGGTTGGCCTTGAACTTGCAGCGATCGGCCTGCCTCTGCTTCACAAGGGCTGCGATTATGCCTGACGTCACCGTGGCTGTTAAAGACACATTGTGAGCTGTATGCCTGCCATACAGTTTGGGGACACAAAGCTGCTGTTTGTTGTTATTATTATTATTATTATTATTATTATTATTATTATTATTTTTAGACAGGGAATTGCTATGAGATCCAAGGTAGCTTCATAGCCACCATCCTCCTGCCTCAGCCTCCGAGTGCAGGGTTACAGGGATACACCACCACACCTGTCTCTCCTATTGATTTCTATGCAGCCTCTTCTCAGGACAGGGTGATTTCAGTTTATCCAGCTTGGCCTAATGTCTCAGGGGCTCACACAGGAACCTTACCAGTGAACCAAAGGCAAAACCCGGGCCCTTAGCCTGCAAAAAGCCTGCTTTCAAGGTGCGGTAGTGGCACACACCTTTAATCCCAGCACTCAGGAGGCAGAGCCAGGTGGATCTCTGTGAGTTCGAGGCCAGCCTGGTCTACAGAGTGAGTTCCAGGAAAGGCACCAAAACTACACAGAGAAACCCTGTCTCAAAAAATGAACAAACTAACAAACTATGCTTTCAGTCTTCAACAAATGAGGCTGAGCAAATGGGGTGTCTACATGCAAAAGAATGAAATTCGATCCATACCTATTACTCTGCATAAAATCCAATTCCTAATAGATCAAGGACCTCAACATAAGACCAGATACCCTAAATCTTATCGAAGAGAAAGTGGGGCATAGGCTTGAACTCACTGGCACAGGAAAGGACTTTCTGGACAGAATACTGATATCACAGGCACTAAGACCACCAATAAATAAATGGGACCTCACGATGCTGAAAAGCTACTGTACAGGCAAAGGACATCATCATCTGGGCAAAGTGACAGGCTACAGAATGGGAAAGGAATTTTTACCACCAACCCATCTGACAGAGGACTAATATCTGAAATATATAAAGAACTCAGAAAACAGGACTTCAAGAAAACAAAGAACCCAATTAAAAAGGGGGTACAGAATGAAACGGAGAATTCTCAAAATAGGAAAGACCCAAGGAAATGTTCAACATCTCTAGTCATCAGGGGAATGTAAATAAAAACTACTTTGAGATTTCATCCTACACCTGTAAGAATGGCCAAGATCAATCAAATAAAAGACACATGCTGGTGAGGGTGTGGGAAAAGAGAACACTCACTCATTGGTGATGAGAGTGCGAACTGATACAGCCAGGATGGAGATCCGTGTGCTATTTCCTCAGGCAGCTGGGAATCAGTTTACCTCAAGATCCAGCTGTACCACTCTGGGGCATACACCCAAAGGACCCCCACATCCTACTACAAGGATGTAAGTTCATCTATGTTCATCTCTGCTCTGTTCAGCACAGGCAGGAACTGGAAACAGCCTAGATGTCCATCACCTGGTGAACAGATAATGAAAACGTGGTGGCACATTTATACAATGGAATATTAGTCAGCTGTTAAAAAATGAAATTATGAAAATTATAGGTCAATGGGTTGAACTAGGAAAAAAATCATCCTGAGTGAAATAATCCAGACCCCAAATGGCAAATATTGTATGTTTTCTCTTATATGTGGATATTAGCTTTTAAGTTTTTGATATGCGTGCTACTACAATATGAATAACCACAGAGGTTAGGTACCTAGAAATGGATCAGGACATGGGGGAAGGAAAGGGTCTCTCCAGGAAGGGGAAATAGAATATAGTGTTATGGAGATATAAAGGGGAAATTCAAATAGGAGGATTACATAGGGTGGGGGAATGGGAGAGAAGGGCAAAGGAGGAAATATGGGGAGAGACAACTGATACTAAAAGACATTTGAAAAACCATACAGGGCTGGGCGGCGGTGGCGCACGCCTTGAATCCCAGCACTTGGAAGGCAGAGCCAGGTGGATCTCTGTGAGTTCGAGGCCAGTCTGGTCTACAGAGTGAGATCCAGGACAGGAACCAAAAAAAAAAAAAAAAAAAAAACTACACAAAGAAACCCTGTCTCGAAAAACCATATGGAAACCTATTATTGTAGAAGCTTTATAAACTATATACACAAGTTAAAGGAATCTAAGTGGCGTCACCAAGCAATGGAACAGAAAATGCCCCAACTAGACGTTTATGCCAACAAGTAAAACCTCCAGGGCCGGAAACGGGTTACATCTTATTGAGTTGTTGGCCAAAGGGGTCCCATGGAAAACCCCCAAACATCACAGGCTATTGCCAAGGTTATTGGTTGATGGACACGATCTGATGTCAAGGTCCTGTTGCTGAAGACAGTACCTCGTCATTGAACAGGGGGACGTGGAGCTGGTGCCTAACTAGACGCTTCACCCTTACCGACTAGCATTCGTGATATGCAAGGTACTCTCATACTAGGAGAAAGGTAATCATCAATATCACCCAGCTACAAGTCCTGTGACTTACAACAGTGACCTGCCTGTAAGGTATACTTGCACAATAGTGGCGCAAACGTATGGCAACAACCAACTGCTCTTTTTTTAAAGTTGGATTCAAGGCCCACTCCGTGAGATAGAACCCATATCTGACACTGCTAACGAGGTCAAGAACCTGAGACTAGATAAGTCATGGGCCTAGGGGAAAACTCGATACTATTATCTGCTAGAGCAGTGGTTCTTAACTTTCCTCAACTTTCCTTTGCAGCCCTTTAATACAGTTCCTCACGTTGTGGTGACCCCCAACTATAAAATTGTTTCTGTTGCTACTGTTATGAATCATAATGTAAATACCTGTGCTTTCCAATGGTGTTAGCCCTGTAAAAGAGTTGTTTGACCCCCCCCCCAAAAGGGGTCATGATCCACAGGTTGAGAAT
Source organism: Peromyscus maniculatus bairdii (assembly GCF_049852395.1). Lineage (NCBI taxonomy): Eukaryota > Metazoa > Chordata > Mammalia > Rodentia > Cricetidae > Peromyscus > Peromyscus maniculatus. Next base: position 16,562,004 of record NC_134874.1, on the reverse strand, counting down.
CACTGTGCTAAAGGATCATAGCAGATAATGATTTCTAACAGCATATTCTTATACCTATAGGTCAGGGCCTTCTTCAACCCACATCGGAGAAACTTCTTACAGTAGATGGGAATTAACACAGACACCACAACAGGACAATGTGTGGGGAGTGAGAGACTTTGGAGCACTCATTCCCAACTGGGATGTCTTCTTCATCAAACACTTCCCCTGAAGGCTCAGGAAACGATGCAGAAGAGCAGGGGGGAGAGACTGTAAGGACCAGAGGTGATGAATGAATTTCAAGGAAACAGTGTCTTCCAGACACAGCAGGACTGATGCACATATGAAACTCTCAGAGACTGTGGCAGGGTACACAAGACCTGAAGAGGTTCAGGCCAGACGGAGTCTCTAGCCCTGAGATGGGGAAGTGGACATGGGCTCCACCCTAACTAAGAAGTTACGTGCAATTGATACCCAAAGGGAAAAAATCAACTTTCTCCAATGGAGTGCCACTGGGCGTACCAGCCATACTTCAGGGCAGGCCCTATGTCCGGGAGCAGTTGGCCAACACAAGATGAACTCCATGGTATTTTTGTGGATTTTTGGTCTCATTTCATTGTTTTAACATTGTTTGTCTTATTGGTCTTTTGTTTTGATATTCATTTTTGTGGGGATTTGCGTATGTGTGTTTCTTGTTTTTAGTTTGTTGTTTATTTTTTTGAAGGAGAAGAAGAACATAAAGTTGGGTGGGGAGGGAGGTAGTGAGGAACTGGGAGGAACTGGGAGGGGGAAACATGATCAAGATATATTGTATGAAAAAAATGTTTACGATTAAAAAAATAAAAGCCTGCTTTCAATAGCAGATTGAGCCACAAGGCCAAACTGTACATGGACCAGCAGCCCCTAAGAGTAAAACATGCCACCACCAGCCATGTCTAAGATAGCAGCTCAAAGGGCAGAGGCGGGGGGCATTACATAGGGGGACCCCCCCCCAAACATCTCATCCTGTAAAATGTCCCAGTGGGTCCCCAGAGTACACGCAGGCATCAATCCATCAGAGCAAAACCACAGGATTCACTCTTAGTTGACTTGCCAAACAGCACAAGCTAGGCTTGGCGGCACACATCTGCAATCCCCGAGCTTAGGAGGTGGAGGCAGCAGGATCAGGAGGAGTCCAAGGTTATTTATGGCCAGACAGTGAGTTCAAGGCTAGCCTGTGCTACACGACAGCATGTCTCAAGAAGACACAAATCAATCAACCAGTCAATCTCTGCTCTCTAATTTGGGAGGTCACCAGGCCAAGTGGTATGTTGCTACCTTCGCTTTGCAGACGCCTCTGCAGGCGGGGTCGGACCGCAGCTAGTCTGACTCCTCACTTTTGCCTAGAGCACTGACTTCGACCTAGCCGTAGCTGGCCTGGAAGAGGGATGGAGCCCCTCTAGCAGCCGTGACAGGCCAGGAGGTGACCTCACAGAACTTCCTGAAGACACACAGTTCCGGCACCGGCTCCAAGCTGCATTTCAGATGCCGAGCCTCCAAACTCCAAGAGAAGAAATTTGAATTGTTTTTAAGCCATTATGTTTGGGGCTGATGGTTGCAGGTGAAGCAGGAGGCAGACAGGTGCTGGCTGGTTCAGCGGAAGCCTGCTCAGCACAGGCAGGCCATATGGCTAAGCTTTGGGTCTGCCTGGTCAACACCGTGGTTAATATCAAACCCATAAATCAAAAAGCCAGAAGGCCTCTGTTAAAACGCCACTTCTGCAAGAGGACCATCTGTGTTCCATTGTGTGTTCTGAGTTTTCCACTTGGTTCTTAATTTTTAAATGTTATTTTTGTGTGTGCCCATGTGTGTACGTTCGCGGGTGCACATTTCCTGTGTGCGTAGGGGTTTGTGTGTGTACAAGTCAGAGGTTAACTTTTGGGGTTCTTAGGAGCCATCCACATTGTCTTTTTGGAGACAAGATCTCTCACTGATCTGGGGCTCAGTCATTGGCAAGGCTGGTTGGGCAGTGTGCCCCAAGGATCTGGCCATCTCTGCCTTCCCTGCTCTGGGATCACAGGCATGCACCATCACACTGGACTGTCTTCCCCATGGATTGGAGGGATGGAATTCAAGTCTTTGTGCTTTCAAGGCAAGCTCTTTGCAGACTCCCCAGCACCCAGGTTTAAATGATGAAGTGTCAACGGTAGCCCGGGGTACGCTGTCTCAGAGGACTTTGGGGAGGTCATCCTCCAAACTCCAAAGACAGCCTCTCCAATTCTTCAGTGTCCCAGCTCCCAAGCCTCTCGGGGTTACCACATTGCTTCTTCTTGTCCACGAGGAAGCATTCATTAGCCTTGTGAAAACAGAAAGGCAACTCTATCCCACATTCTGTCACTCAAGGGGCTCTGGAACCCACGCGGTACCGTGGGAACAACCCTGCCACCTCCCAGTGTCGGGCTGGCAACAAGACACATAGCGACCGTCTCTTCTCCACAAATCGGAAACCAGGAAAGGGATGAGCACGGGTTCTCGCGTGGCCCACTGTGCTCTGACATCTGAACTGACATGGGGTGACACACAGCTTTGGCTGACCTCCTTAAAGTGAGTGTCCTATCACTGACGACAAAAACTAGTGTTGTGTCTGCAGACACCCCACCCCGATTCTGTGAGCTGTTCTGTAACGTGCAGCAGAGACAACACAGTCTTTTTCAGAGCTGGACAAGGTTCTGAGTCCTGAGCCACACCTGTTGTTGGTCACATCATGGTCCTGGGACCAGCACGTGTACTTGTTCTAGGGTCACACTGCGCAACCATCTCTTTGTGGCCCTCAGAATATGAAATCGAAAAAATAACGACAACAAAACACCCCACAGCTTTTCTTTTCCTCAAGCATATTTTCAGAGCTGGGTGTGGGGACACATGCCTGGTACCCCTGTATTGCAAAGGTAAGGTAAAAGGATCAGGAGTTCAAGGCCAGCTATCCTGTGAATTCAGGAAATAGCCAGGACTATGAGAGACCTCAAAAGACAAGTAATACACACAACAAAACAATATTTTAGTTGAAAAGGACAGAATTGACAAAAGGCACCCGGAGAGACCTGGATTGATTCGTTTATTCCCATCCCTTTCTAAAGTGACATCTGACCTTTGTGCCCGGCCACCCTGTCACCAACTCCAGGTAACCTGGCCAGTCATAGGGCAGAGTATTCTCTAGTGACGTAATCTGAATCCAAGAGCCAGGCCGAATGACACTGGGAAATGTCCCTAGGGCAGGCTTTCCACTTGAACATCAGGAACTTGATGCTCCCAGTGGGTTCAGGTCTCTGACCCTCCCTCCGACCCAGTACCACTGTCGGCCACCCCCAACCCCCGCCACCCACCCACAGCCCACCCCTGAGCCCTTCTAGAAAACAGCCCAGCATCCACTTGTGTGAGAATCCCAGGCCCGCCATAGGAAGTTGAGTTCATGATAGTCTCGTGGGTAAAAACAATACCGCTCCTTTGGGACATTCTGTTGACATGTTCCAACTAAAATATACTTTGTTTGTTTGCATCTATTTAGGGAAGCTACAGCGGACTTGGAATTCACCAGTCGGACTTGTTTTTGAGAAAAGAAAGGCTGTCAGGGACAAGCAAGGAGCGGGTCTCTTCCGGGGTTCCCTGCAGGCTCAGCTGCTGCTTTTACCTTGGAGCTGTTCAGCTGCACTGCAGGAACCAGGGTCCGGCTCCTGCCCACGGCATGGAGAGGAATGAGTCTCACGGGGTATGGGATGGTCTCCCTGGGAGCCAGGTTAGTGTCTAGTTATATTGTGGGGAGGGAGAGGGCAGACTGACTTCAAGGGAGCCCGAGAGGCAGGAGGAGGAGGAGATCCTCGCTGGTGCCCAGTTAGCTGCTGCTGGGTAGGGGTGTCGACAAGCCTCACAAAGGAACTCTGAGCAGCGCAGGACCCTGAAGGACCCTGAAGGACCCTGAAGGACCCCAGCCTGAACAGACAGCTCTTCCCAAATACGCGCTCCAACTTGTTATAAAATAAACACTCTATGGAGACACAGGAACAATGGAAACAGATTTCATCAGAGATATGCTCTGGAAAGACAGGATGAGCTAAGGGGGTGAGAGCTGAGTGCCCTTCAGGGCCAAGCAAGATGACCGAAAAGGCAGAGGTGCTTGCTGCCAAGCCTGGTGACTGAAGTTTAATCCCTGAACCCCACCAGGAGGAAGGAGAGATTCATCTCCTGCAAGCTGTTGTGTAACTTATACATGCAAACCCTGGCATGCACTCGAACACACAGACACATGTGCACGCACATGCGCACACACATACACATACACACATGCAAATGCAAATGCACACATGCAAACACACGCACATGCACACATACATGCAAACGCATACATGCAAACACATACACAAAACACACACACATGCAAACACACACACATATAAACACATACATGCACAAAAACACACATGCAAACACACACACGTGTAAACACACATGCAAAAACACACACGTGCAAACATACATGCAAACACACACACGTGCAAACACACACACACACACACACACACACTATAAATAAGATTAAAAATCTAAAGAGTATTTACCAGAACAGAGCAGAGAGAATGCCTCTCAGGGTTGGTCTTGGGGAAGGGCTATGGCTTCTTTCCTGGTCATAGTCTCTCCTGGCCTCGCTCACTGCCATCATTCTTAACCTGGTGCCATTGCTAATCTCCAGATTCCAGGCCTCTGAGCTCTGGATGGAGCCGTCTCAGGGACATCAGTATTACCATCAACATCAGCACCCACACTGAAGACATCTTGGACGCCCCCCCCCCAGTGATGCCACAGACCAGCCTGCAGCCTGCATTGCATTGCCCCATCCCTAGATGCCTCGGGAGTCTTCTCTACCTCACAGTCCTACAGCCCAATGATGACAGGTAACGCCACTTGAGGTCCTGATGTCCCATCGGGTCTCAGGCTGCCCCAGGAGACAGTGTCCATTCCTTGTCAATGGTTTGACCCAGGTGACCTGTCAGGGTTTGGAATGTGGAGACTGAAAGGTCACAATCAAGCGGAAATCATCACATGCTAGCCTTCAAGAGCTGCTCAAGCCTGACCTGTGACGTGTGACATTTCACACAAACACAGCCTAACTCCAATGACCCACGGGACCGTCCCAGATGCTAATCTTGTAAGACAACTGGTGCTGTGAACTTAACAGCAAGCCAGTGAGTGAAGGAAAGAACTATCAGGAAGCTTCCAAAGGGCGGCACTCCAGCAGCGTGCTCTGAGTCAGTCTCCGCTGGTCCTTGCTGTATCTTATCTTTTCTTTTTTTTTAATGATTTATTTTCATTTTATGTGCACTGGTGTTTTGCCTGCATGAATGTCTGTGTGATGCTGTCAGATCCCCTGCAACTAGAGTTACAGACAGTTGTGAGCTGCCATGTGGGTGCCGGGAATCGAACCTGGGTCCTCTGGAAGAGCAGCCAGTGCTCTTAACGGCTTTCACCTCTCCAACCCCCAATGTGCATTTTCCTAATAAATTGTCTCTGTTCATGTCTGATGAGTATCTTTACCCTGTGCCTTCGGCTTATCGCTGTTCTTCCCAACACGACCATAAATCAATACATTCCAAATAAATGAAGGTAGGAAACACACAAGTGCCAGGTAAACACCACACCAGCAATGGATGCTAAAATCAGGAGTGGAAAGCTAAGTAGGCGGCGGGGGTTGGGGGGGTCACAAGGTCTCAAAACACCTCCCCCAGGACGTGACTATGACTCAGGAGGAATTGTAGGCGCTACCTTGGCCAAGATCAATGTCAATATCCAGGTGGGAAGGCTGATGTCACCTGCCCCAGCATGGTGCCTGAGAGGGAGGGACCGGTGTCAGCTTTGCCCGTCACAGGCACACACATGACCGCATCGGAACAAGGAGAAACACAGACAGATCAGCTGCAGGGCCAGTCTCAAAATTGCTGGCGAACCCTCTGAAAGTGTTAAGGTCGTGGAATTTCGAGAAATGGCGTGGGCAGGAGATTGAAGAGACACTGGGGGGATAATGTACACGGGGTTCTGGGTTGGACCCTAGACCCAGAGCAGGGACCTCAGCAGAAAAATGGGAGTACGGTCTGTATAGACCTCCTGATCCTGACCTTCTGCATTGAGCGTGTGTGAGATTTCAACACCGTGGGACGAGAAGAGAACGGCACGTGCTCAGCTATGCTTCGATTTTGTTTGTTTGTTTTTGTTTTCTTTGGACCAGGCATCTCAATCTGTAGCCCAGGTTAGCCTAGAACTAACTCATGCATTCTGTAATGCAAACTGGCCCTGAACTCTCAGTGATCCTCCTGCCTCAGCCTTCTTGGTACTGGGGTTTCAGATACACTCCACCATGCCAAGCTGCAATTTTCCATAAGTTTAACACTACTTCAAAACAAACAAACAAACACACAAACACACACACACATATACATATATACATATATATATATATATATATAAGGCCAACAGAAGACAGAGAGAACAGGGTGGGGGTGGTATATATCTCCCACCTGCCAGAGGCATTGGTTGCAGGTATGGGATGGGGTGGTAATGCCAGATGATAGCTAGGTAACGGGAAGGGTTTTGTATGGGGGAGGGGCTTCAGGTGCAGGCAGCTGGACACGAGCTGGTGACCATTCCAGACCCTGGTAGTGTCCATAGCGGACACAGGCTTTCAGAACCAGCTGAAGACCATTTTGGAAGCTTTGGGCTTTGATTTTTGTCTCCGAGTTCTCAAACACACTCCAGTACAACCCAACACACCTGGTCACTCCGTACAACCCCCCTTCCTCCCCTTGCGGGAGGACCTGTAGATTTTGCCATGACCCCTGACAACGTCTCCTGGTCCCCTTCAGAACTGTCCCACCAGCGGGCAGAGAACAGAGGTGTTCAGAACAAGGCTCCATCTTAAAGTGAGCAGAGAGTGAAGAAAGCCTCCTGCTTCTGTGACGGCACTCACAGAACTCCGGCTCGGGTCCCCTGATATGATCAGAAGTGAGGTCCCCTCTGTGTTTCCAACTGTACCTGGGAATGGGTCACAACACCATGTTAGCAGAGCGGGGGGTGGGGGGTGGGGGTGGGGTGGGACTCCGAGCTCCGCTCGCCCCACATAGCACTTCCGGGCAGCCTCCTCCCAGGGAGAGCCCTCTCCTCATGGAGCCAAGGCCATACTGATTTTGGGAAAGGGAGCTACAGCTCTCTCAACCGCAGCCGCCGGTTTGAAATGACTGCTTTAGGTCCTTCCCTCCAGGCATGTCAACAGACAGGGGCTCATGGCTCAGTAAGCCTAGAAATAATTTTGAAATTCCACCAGCAGTAATTAGGAAACAAAAGAGCTCGCTCACTCCTTTTTCTTTTCTTTTTCCTCTTCTGCTAGGGTTACTAAGGAATTTGACATTGTTTTAACTTACAGCGCAAGCCTAGTCTGTCAAAACCTCTTGTCCCCCTCTGTGAAACTCACACTTTCCCACATTTCAGGATCTTACAGCATCACACCATTGCTTTCATTAAATTGGGGGAAAAAAAAAAAAAGAAGTTGCCTTGGGTCCATTCTGGATGAGAAAAGGTCTTCTGATTTGTGAAGACTGTGTGTGGAAGGGGCCAGGAAGATGGTTCGGTCAGGGTAGTCGCTTCCGAGCAACTGCGAGGACCTCAGTTTGATCCCTAGCTCCCCCGGAACAGCTAGCTGTGCCTGTACCCCAGAGCTGGGGAGGGAGAGTTGGGAGGGTCCCTGGATCTCACTGGCCAGCCAGTGTAGCCAATCAATAAGGGAAGTTTGGTTCGGTGAGAGAGAGAGAGACCCTGTTGCAGAAAATAAGGTAGAGAGTAATCAGGGAAGACACCGGACCTTGGCCTCTGGTCTCCACATTCACAGGAACTACACACTTGCCCCATACATGCATGCCCAAAGAAAAACATATATGCACATATATTTTTCTCATGCACATACACAGAACATGGAGACCTGAGGTAAAAAGTCAGGTGACTCCTTGTGCAGACATGGGGATGAACGGCTACAACCCGGGACAACCCAGCATAAGTTGGGAAGAGATCCTTAAGGACCACAGGTTAGCTTAACAAGAATTCCTCAGGCAGATTATTCCAGTTTTCCCCTGGAGATCCACCCGCTGCTGGACTCTCAAACCACGGGTTCTGACAGGGCTCCCCCCGGGCAGGAGGGACCCACAGACCCACAGCCGCAATATCTGGCGTGGGTTGGGCCAGGGAGCCAATGAAAAGGGACACATCAGGAGCCTCTCCTCTTCAAAGCTCTGGAGCTGCCATCATGTGACCACTATGGAGAGTGACATCGAAGTGGCCACCTGACGGAGATCTGGCTGGAGTCATGAATTAGAAAGAAAAGGGCCAAACCATATTCAATAAAGCTCAGTCTACGACTTGAATCAAATATGGCGGTGAATCCTCTCAGTGCTTAGCCCTGCAATCAAGGTAGGCGCAAACCTGTCATCTGGGAGAATTGACGGCACCGGCCCCTCTCCCCAATGTGGTCAAAGGTCATTCTCGTCAGCTTCCTGTTTCTCCCCCCACCACAGATGCTGTAGAAGGATGCCGAAGACCTTGGCGTCTCGGTAGCCTGGACCACAGACGATGATGTCACTTCCTCTCTGGAACTCAGGTTCTAAACAATCTGGAAAGTCCCGCCTCATGTTCACTGGCTTGGCTTGGAACATGGTGACTAGATGCCTGTCCAAACGCCAGGTGACTAGAAGCTGCTGTGGCTTCCCTGTAAAATGTGCTGACAGGCTGGGCGGTGGTGGCGCATGCCTTTAGTCCCAGCACTCGGGAGGCAGAGCCAGGCGGATCTCTGTGAGTTCGAGGCCAGCCTGGTCTACAGAGCGAGATCCAGGACAGGCACCAAAACTACACAGAGAAACCCTGTCTCGAAAAACCAAAACCAAACAAACAAAACAAAAGTGTGCTGACAGTCTCGGGTATGGTAAACACTTGGTCCCCGGCTGGTGGCTCTGTTTTGGGGAGGTGGATGCTTAGGTGGAGGGGCCTCCCTGGAGGACAAGCCTTGGGTAGAGCCTGGCTTGCTCTCTGCTTCCTGGTTTGTCTAGACGCTGCTTCCACCATGCCTTCCCCGCCGTGATGGACTGTGAGTCCTCCAACTGTAAGCTGGAATCAATCATCAATCCATGAGCCAAGACATGTTCTTGAACCGTGAGCCGGGATCTGTCCTTGCTCCTTGAAGTTGCTTCTCCCGATATTCTAGTACGAGGATGAGGCGTCAGGCATACGTTAACTTTAACTGTGGAGCCGTTTCAACACACACCCTTTAAACGTATACTCAATCAATCAGCACTTGGAACGATAGAACCTCCTAGCTGGGCCCTGATGGAACGCTGTCCATGTAAGTTTCACAGGGTCCGTGTGTCTGTTACAACCCATCAAACTGCACACAAAACACACTGACATGTTTATCACAAACCGCACACCTTCAAGTAGGCTGTTGATTACCTGTCAGTTACACCTCAGTGAGGTACGAGAATATCTCACTCTGTCGATATCTGTGAGTGTCCAGGTCCATGAACGTTTACAAAGCTGGACACGTGAGGGCTGGGGGCATAGGCACAGTGCCAGCCACACAAATAGGAAGAGCTCTTATATTTTGGGTTGTGAGCCTAGCCTTTAACGGCTGAGCCATGGCTCAGTGGTTAAGATCGATGTCTGTTCTTCCGGAGGTCCTGAGTTCAGTTCCCAGCAACCACATAGTGTCTCACAACCATCCACGGTTTGTATCTGATGCTCTTTTCTAGGATAAATGCATACAGGCAGATAGAGCACTCACAGACATAAAATAAATAAATCAATCAAAAAAAAAGAAAACAAAATCAAGGACGAGCTGCCTGGGCCAGTGCCGGAAGAGGAGGAGCCAAGGACAGCATTTAAGAAGGCACTGGTTCTCAGCTCTGCCCTCGCGCTTGTACAACGCGGAGACGCCGGTGCCTCCTTAAATGCTGCCTCCTGGGCCCTCTTGGGCCTGACCTTAGCCTGGTGGTGGCCCTTGAAGGTCCGGGCAGCTCATCTTCTCCTTCACCCTGTTGTGTCCCACAGGGAGAACCCGGTGGAAGGGGGACCAGGGTACCGGGCCTCTGCCCAGCACAGACTCACGGCAGCATCTCGAGGCCCTCCAGGTACCCCAGGTCCCAAAAAACTCCAGATAACAGAGGCCAGAAACCACAGCTTGCCGGGGCCCCAAATACCCTTTGGATCGGGACTCTGGGCGGAAGCACACCACCCCACCCCCATCCTCTCTGCCTCACACACAGCAGCACCCTTGTCGACCAGCCCCTCCCACTCAGCCTCCTCAAGCGGCAGCTTCAAAGGCTCGGATGCTGACCCTTTGTGAACAGGCCCCTGCAAAGCCCTTTCATGTCTTCACGTCTTCAGCCTCCGCACTCAGGGATGCTCAGGGAGCTCTGTCAGTAGCTCCCACCTCAGGGGACCACAGGAGGGAGGGCACCTGCGTTTCCCCAGGAAGGCCATCTGGTACACGTCACCCCTATTTATCCACACGGATGACCCGGTGAGGCTGGGAGAATCAGAACTAGCCAGGAAGCAGACACGGACCTCACATCTGGGTTGGCTCAGGCCCCCATCGCTGCTCTGGCTGGGATCCCGAGCGGCCACCGAGGGCCACAGGTAAAGACTTGGCCCCAGGACAGCAGTATTGGGAGATACGGTGGACCTTCAGGAGGAGGCCCAGGGGGAGGCCCCCTCAGGTCACTGGAGGCATGCCTCTCACCTGGATTGTTCCTATGCACGCTCCTGCCATGCCCAGGCACAGCCTGGCCTTCACCAGCAATCCCACGAGTGGGCTACCCGATCTTGCACACGGATCCTCTCACGCTGTGAGATATGTGTACCTTTCCTCTTTATACATTAGCTGCCTTGGGTACTTTGCTACAGTAATGCAAACCTAACTGATACACTGTCCTGTCAGAACTGCTGGGCCACCCTGCTTAGAATGCAAGGCAGAGACCTATGTACCTTGGCTAAGTTTTAATGGGCTGTCCTTGGGGACCATGTCGTTAGTTGATTTTTGACTATTTGCTTGTTTATTTTTGGTTTTTTGAGACAGGGTTTCTCTGTGTGACACCCCTGGCTGTCCTGGAGCTTGCTCTTGTAGACCAGGCTGGCCTCAGAGATCTGCCTGCCTCTGCCTCCCGAGTGCTGGGACTAAAAAGGCGTGCACCACCATTGCCCGGCTATGAGTTGAATTTTCAAAGCAATTATTTGCCTGCAATCCCAGCCCTCTGAGGCCAAGGCCAGAGGATTGTCATGAACTGGGCAACACACACACACACACACACACACACACACACACACACTTTCATCTTCTACACTAAATACCATAATCACCGTCACTGGATTTCAAAGAAATTTCACTTTGCCCGATGGGTTGGAAAGGGCCATAAACAGGAAGGAAATGGCAGAAGAAAGAAAAGACTCAGGGAGGCCCAGCCAGGCCTCTGCTTCTTGCTTCCAGGGGAATGAGCATCCCCGCTGGAGTCAGCTGATCTGAGGTGAGTGAGTCCCTGCCCCACACTTCTGGTTCTGGTCCCCTGGTCCTAGGAGGCTGCTGCGTCCTCTGGGCTGAACTGGTGCCTTCACGCCTTCTTCCCATCACCCCCTCCCTTCTCTGGTACTGTAATTGGGACGTAGGTCCCTCTTCTTTTCATTCATCTTTTAGTGACTTTCACAGACTTGCCTAGGGGACCAGGGCCTGACTTGACACCTATCCCTTGAGGGTAAGAGTCCAGTGTCACAGAAGGACGGGGTGCCAATGCGCTAAAGGTGCTACGCTTTACGGGAGGGATAGAAAAGAGATTGCTAAGGGCCAGGGAGATGGCTCAGCAGGTAAAGGCGCTTGCCGCCAAGCCTGACGACCTGAGTTCGAACCCTGGGTCCCACACGGTGAGAAGAGAGTACTTACTGACTCCTGCAAGGTGTCCTCTGAGCTCTCAATGTGGCCCACTGTATGCAAGTCGCTGCCCCGCCCAATGCACAAAATAAATAAATGTCATAAAAAGTTTTAAAAAGGAAAATCGCTCTGGAGTGTGTCAACACACCTGCTTAATTCAAAGTCCCGAGGCCGGAGACCCCCTTCCACACATTGCCGGTACCTACAGCTGTGGACCCTGGAGACCAGAGGGTCCAGATCTACCACACGGAGAGCCTCAGGGGAGCACTCCGAGGCAGCCTGGCTCCTGCTCACTAAAACACAAGTACATGGTGTGTGTGTGGGGGGGGGGGGAGCATCATTATTTTCCTGCCAACAGTTTCCTTATTAAAAATGTAAACTAGGGCTGAGGAGAAGGCTCAGTTAGCAAAATGCTTGTTTTTGCAAGAATAATAACGTGAATTTGATCCCCAGACTAACATTGAAAAAGCCAGGGACAGTGGCTCACTTGTTATCCCAGTACTCGGGACACAGAGACAAACAGATAGATCCCTGGGGCCAGTCAGCCTGTGTGTCAGCAAGCTGAACAATGTCTGAGGAACAACACCTACGGGTGTCCTCTAGCCTCCACACACATGTGCATGCATGCATACATGTGCGTGTGTAAACACACGTATATGTGAGCAAACATATGTATGCACCGAGTGTGGCAGTGTATGCCTGTAATCCTAACACTCAGAAGGCTGAAGCAGAAGGATTGTGAGTTCAAAGTCAGCCTGGGCTACATAGCAAGACCCTGTCTCATATATTAAAATATTAATAGGAAAAGTCTTTTTGGAAGGAATGGAGGAGCTGGAGATGGGGAGACAGGGCAGAACCGATCCAACCACAGCCGATTCTGGTTCCGAATGCTGCTCCTTTTTGCTTCCACGCCCCCCCTCCCGCCCAGCATTCCCAGACAGCCCCCCATCAGGACCTCCATCCTGAGCAGTCTTCAGAAACCTCCTGTGAAGGCCCCTCCTGGTCTCCTTAGATGACAGAGGGCCCTGGCCCCTGGCCTGCCCAGACAAAGACCTTTTAAGGTTCCCACTGGTAGATCCCGCCAAGCACTCAGTCTCTCCCCACCATCGAGGTTATGAAGCATATTTCTACAGTGACACCGTGACTCTGGCCACATCTGTGAAGGTGACTTAACCTGGATTCATTTCCTCATCTGAGAATGTGGGCCGAAAAAATGTTTGCTTGGCCAGTCCACACCTTTGTGGGGGAGACAGAGGTGGTTTGGATGTTCTGAAGCAAGGTCATACTAATCATGATAAAATTTCAGGGGTTGGGGGCCAGAGACATGGCTCAGGGGGTGAGAACACTTGCTGTGGAGCTGTGGGGGCCTGAGTTTGGATCTCCAACATCCCACACGTCTGCAGCCCAGTGCTATGGGGGTGAACACTGAAGGACTGCAGCAGCTGCCCGGCTGCCCGTGGAGCTCCAGGCTCAGTGAGAGACCCTGTCCTAAGAAAATAAGGCACCGGGCGGCGGCGGCGGCGGCGGCGGCGGCGGCGGCGGCGGCGGCGGCGGCGGCGGCGGCGGCGGCGGCGGCGGCGCACGCCTTTAATCCCAGCACCCGGGAGGAAGAGCCAGAGGATCTCTTTGAGTTCGAGGCCAGCCTGGTCTACAGAATGAGATCCAGGACAGGCACCAAAACTACAAAGAGAAACCCTGTGTTGGAAAAAAAAAAAGGGGGGGGGGGGGGAGAAAAGAAGGCACAGGGAGTGATAGAGCATGACACCTGACATTGTCCTCTGGCCTCTGCAAACTTGTGGGCTCTCCCCGGTCCCCCCCCCCCCCAGAGATTGCAGCCCCAAACCAACAGAAAACCAATGAAGTATTTTAAGAGCTGGAAAGAGGGCAGGAGAGATGACTGAGCCGTTAAGAGCGCTTGCTGCTCTTCCAGAGGACCTGGGTTTGGTTCCCAGCATGCATGTCGAGTGGCTCACAACCACCTGTAATTCCAGCCCCAGGGCATCCAACGCCCTCTTGTGGCCTCTGCGAGTACTATCGTCATGTGGTGCCCATGCCTACACCCAGGCGTGGACATAAGCGTAAATATAATAATTTAGAAAAACTTCTCATGTGAGATGGCTCAGCGGGCAAAGGCACGTAGGAACATCTGGGCGTGCTTTTGTTTTCTCTTAAGCAAGAGACAAAAAAAGGCCCAACTTGACCTGTCAAAGTGAGCCAGGGCTGTGCTTTCTGACAAGAAATGAATTTGCTAAGGCGAAGAGCGCCGTAGCAATGCTGACCTTCCCGGACGGTCCCTTTTGGTGGTCTCTGCGAGCTTGGAGCGAGGTCACAGAAACAGTCTCACGTTTCAGGGGATCCGAACGGATAATGTGTGGAAAAACACATTCGTGGGGTCTTATTACCCAGGCCTGGGCCGCAGCGGGGATTCCTGCGTCATTAACTAACTGGATTCACATTTCTCACCATGGATGCTGAGGTTTTATTTAAGAAAGCATTTGGTTCCTGAGCGATCCTGTTTCCCGGTGTTAATTTTTCCATTGTCTAGACAGCTGCGGAGTCAGACAGGATTATCTGGAGGAAGGAATCGGTTTATGACCCAGAATCCACCTTCACAGCCAAAGGAATTCACATCCCCATGGCCACTGCAGCAGCTGTCATAAGAAACCGGGTATAAAGCAAACCTCGACTGTTTGTAGTTTCTGACACTTGGCAGGAGCAGCCCCCTTCTAGCATTGCTAATGGACACGGGAGCCCCCGACACAGAGCCACACAGGAAAGAGCAGTGCCCGCGCCGCTGCAAGCATGCAGGCTCTGCCAGCGGGGACATTCTGAGGTGTTAGAGAAAAGCCAGGGATCAGTTCGTCAGTTCTACGGTCTTAACAGGAAGTGTCACACGGTCACCCATCACGCCTGACAAAGATGGCCCTTAAAGCTGGGTCTTAACACCAATCTCTTTTCTGGGGACTACTGAGATGGAGTATCTTCTCCCATCTTCTCTCCCCCAGTGGTCCCAGAGCTGGCCCTCTGGTGGGCGGGCCCTCTGGTGGGCGGGCCCTCTGATGGGCGGGCCCTCTGATGGGCGGGCCCTCTGATGGGCGGGCCCTCTGATGGGCGGGCCCTCTGATGGGCGGGCCCTCTGATGGGCGGGCCCTCTGATGGGCGGGCCCTCTGGTGGGCGGGCCCTCTGGTGGGCGGGCCCTCTGATGGGCGGGCCCTCTGATGGGCGGGCCCTCTGATGGGCGGGCCCTCTGATGGGCGGGCCCTCTGATGGGCGGGCCCTCTTGTGGTGCCTCTGACAGGCTCCCTAAACTTCTATCATTTGCCTAAAACTGGTTTCTCAAGCTTCCTAACACCGCCACCCTTTAACGCAGTCCCTCATGTGAGATGACCCTCCCAACCATGAAATTATTTCATTGCTACTTCAGACCGTCGTTTTGCTAGTTATAAATCGTAATGTAAATATCTGATATGCAACCCCCGCCAAGGGGTCGCGACCCATCGGTTGAGAACCAATGGCTTCAGACATGCTCCCTGGACTAAAGGGCTTGCAGTTGGCCACAGGCACAGAAACAAGGCCAGCAGTTTCCCATCCCTTCCCTGCCCACCGTGACAGGATAAGGCCCAGACTCGCCAGCCTGGCCGGGCATTGTGTGCGTAGCGGGGAGAGGCTGTCTAGGGAGATGGCTGGGTTAGTAAAATGTTCTCCCTACACGCATGAGGACCTGAGTTCGATTCCCCAGCACCCATGCAAAGAAATGGCTGTGGTGATGCATGGTTTAAACCCAGTGATGGAGAGGTGGAGATACCAGATCCCGGGGGCTTTCTGGCCAGTGAGTCCGGCCTAATTCATGCGCTTCCAGGTTCAGAGAGGCCCTGCCACAAATAAGGCGGAGAGTGATGGAGGAAGACATACAACTTACCTCTGGCCTTCACAGACACACAGACACAGACAGACACACACACACACACACACACACACACACACACACACACACACACACAGAGACTTTCAAAAGTTTATCCATGACAAAGAGATCAGGACTGAATGAAAGTGCTAATTACAGTGGATGGTGCTGGGGCATTTCCACAGCAATTTGAGAAAATACTCAAATTTAGATTTTTTTTATAGTGTTTTGTTTTTGTTTTTTTGTTTGTTTGTTTGTTTTTTTGTTTTTTTTTTTTTTGAAGACAGGGTTTCTATGTGTAACCCTGGTTGTCCTCGAACTCACAGAGATCCGCCTGGCTCTGCCTCCCGGTGCTGGGATTAAAGGCGTGCGCTGCCACCACCCGGCCTTAGAATTTTTTTTTTTTTTTAAAACTTCAACCAAACAGTGAAATCAAAGTTAAGGACATTTTAAGGATTTTTGTTTTGAGATTCTTGGCACACCTGGCTGTGGCTGACTGTCTCTGTGCAGGGCCTGTGTGGATGAGTCTGCACCAAGCCGCTTTTATGCCTACAGATCAGGTCAGTGAAAATTACTCCAAGGGAATTTTTTTTTTTCTGTGATCAGACCCAGGGCTTCATGGATTGCAGGCAAGTGCTCTGACCCTGAGATTCAGTTTTCACAGTTTCCTCTGTGTGCACAGAGAGGACAGAGGTCGGTGTGTGTGCACCTGTGTGTGCACAGAGAGGACAGAGGTCGGTGTGTGTGCATCTGTGTGTGCACAGAGAGGACAGAGGTCAGTGTGTGTGCACAGAGAGGACAGAGGTCAGTGTGTGCATCTGTGTGTGCACAGAAAGGACAGAGTCGGTGTGTGTGCACCTGTGTGTGCTCAGAAAGGACAGAGGCTGGCGTGAGGTGTCTCTTCCTATCACCCTCATCTTATAGTTTGAGGCAGGCTCTGTCAGTCCGTGTAGCTGGAGCGCACGGCTTCAGCTAGCCCAGGCTGGCCAGCCAGCCCCACAGGCATCCACCTGTCTCTGCCTCCTGGGTGCTGGGACTAAAGGCGTGCGCCCCCGCACACTTGGTTGCATTTCACTGTGGCATCATCTGTCACCTAGTGCAAACCAGGGAGAAGCCTGCCTACTTTCTAATGACTTGCAGCTCACGGTCGACAGACCCAGCTCTGGAAGGAGCCACTTCCAACTGTCATAGGGTCTCTCTGTCCCTCAAAGTCCACCTCGGCTTTTTCTGATGGGCTCTAAGTCCAAGGCACACATTTCCAAGCTCCCTGCCTGGAGGCTGCCCACCCTTCTGTGCGGACTTGACATTGGAGGTGAGGACAGTTCTGATATTCCAGCCTACCATCACAAGACTGTCAGACATACGAGATCAGGGACATGACTGAACAGCATCGCTGGGAACAAGTCCCCAGCTCAAGTTCCTTGGTATCTGGACCTGGCTGAGAAACCTTCCGTGGTAACCAGCTCTGAGTGAGAGCCCAGCAGGAACAGTCTCGAACGCCCGACTCTGGAAACTTCTCCTGTGAGGAGGGGGGCTGTGGTCTTAGTGACATATGACAGAAACTCAAGTCCCTGGCACTTCAGGGACGCATGGGACCCTACAAAGGGACCGTGAGCCACGAGGAGCCTTCTGGAGGCATCAATCTTGTGTCACCCAAGGATGCTCACAGTGAAGTCAGTGATGTGACGTAAAGAGGAAGTGGACTCGGGCAGATGTATTCCTCATGGCTACTGAAACAGGATCAGAGCTGGCCAACCAGGTGCCTCTGCCCAGCCTGAATCCCACAATGGTTCTTAGTCATCTCATGTGACATGTCCCCTTCTGTTAACATGGCCTATTGAGGCTCCCCAGCATCCTTCTAGGCACTAACCCCCAGGTGGCCCTGAGCAGACATGGAGCATTACTTGGCTTAGCAAATGAGAAGACAGATACCCAGAGGGGCCAAAGGACCTGTCCAAGGTCACACTCATTTGGTGACTCGATTAGGTCTGGCATGGTGCCAGGGAACGGAAAGAGACTGGGAGCCCGAATGTCGGCGTGTAAACCCACTTAAGTGGTCAACTTTTAAAGAGTAAAAAGAGATGAGATTAATTTAATTTGTATTTGTTTATTATTGCGTATGTAAGGGGTATGCAGACACATGCATGGAGGTCAGAGGTCAGAGAACAATTATGGGAAGTTTATCCTCTCTTTCCTCGAGGGTTATGGGAATGAACTCAGGTCATCACCTTGCACAGCATTTTTAACCACTGAGCCATCCTGACAGTGTCAGAAATCGGTGTCTGGGACCAGCCCTCAAAACCTTGCTGGCTGACCAGGGGGTCAACGCGGCAAGTTATTAATGGGGTTGTCTACTTCCTGAGTCTGAAACTTGTATTTATTTTCACACCCATGACCCATCTCAGCTGCCCTAGAGCTATGCGAGGCTGGCGGTGGCCAGGGCGGCCATCTCAGCCCTTAGGCGCCAGGCTCTCAGGTGTATGCAGCTTTGAATGTTTGTGTGTACGTGTGTGGGGACAAGAGGAGGACACTGGGTGTCCCTCTATCACTCCCCACCTTATTCCCGTAAGACGGGGTCTCTAATTGAACTTGGGGCTGGGCTGGCGGCCAACAAAACCTCCTGGCCTCACCTCCCATGCATGCCACTGAGGTCACGGGCACACTCAGCTTTTTACATGGGTGCTGGGGATTTGAACCCTGGTCCTCGTATTTGTACAGCCAGTGCTCTTACCCACTGAGCCATCTCCCCAGTCCCTCCACCCTAAACTGAAACACAAGGCTGGAAGTTGAAGCAGGGAGAAGAGGGAAGCCATCAGTGACAGTGGTGGGCTGAACCCGAACAAAGGCTCCCAGGATGTACCCTGATAACTGAGACGCAAGCCAAGCCAGTCACCTACCGACAAAATACCCGCTGTGACCCAGAAACTTTCTGACTCTGAACCCTAAGCAATGCAGAAGCAGCTTGCCCCTCTCTTCCCGTGGACGGTCCTCCTGTCCCCAAGCCTTACCTACCACGTATTACCCTGTGGTCTCCCTCCAGCCAGTGGAGGCTCAGGGCCAACACACACAGAAGCTCTGGCTCCCAGGCGCAGCAGACATGTTCAGCAGCCACCTGGTTCTCTCCCAGGGGGCTTCAAGGTGTCAGGAAGCATGGAAGCATGGATCCACCACAGCACCACCCAGCCGAAATCTGGCAAGCAGTCTGGTGAGGCGCTGAGCTCCGGAGAGCTGCGCGCGCGCGCACACACGCACACACACACACACACACACACACACACACACACACACACACACACACACACACACCGTGTGGGCTCTCAGAGTGTCCTTCCTTACCTTTCCCCACCCTAACTAGGATGGCCTCACTAAGTTACACTCTTCACGGAGGCCAGCCTTAGCCAAAGCTGCCCCGAGCCTAAGACATCTTCAGACTGCCGAGCACAGTCCTCCCCCTACTCTCCACCTCCGCCCAGCAGCTCAGTTCTTCCTTCTTCCGTACAGCCCGTGCAGGAGGAGAATCAGCCCTCAGCACCAGAATCTGGAAAGTTCAAGTTATGACATTCTGGGTCCGTGGCCTTTTCAGCCTCTATAAGTCCTTCTCCTCCTCCTCCACCTCCTCCTCCTCCTCGCCTGTTGGTTCAGAAGCTTCCCCTGCCCTATGTGTATGGACAACATGCTGGTCTGACCCCATCTCCAGTAAAACCCTGGCAGAGGCAGGAGAGCCATCACCACCATCACCATCAACACCATTATTATCACCATCAACACCATTATTATCACCATCAACATCATTTTCAACATCATTGCTATCATCATCAATGAACATCACCATCACCAACACCAACATTACCACCACCCTTGCCATCAATCATCATCATCATCATCACAATCGCCATCATCATCACCAACACAACATCATCACCATCGTCGACATCATCACAATCACCATCATCATCAATGAACATCACCCTCATCAACACCAACATCACCACCCACCCTTGCCATCAATCAGCATCATCATCATCACAATCGCCATCATCATCACCAACACAACAACATCATCACCATCGTCGACATCATCACAATCACCATCATCATCAATGAACATCACCCTCATCAACACCAACATCACCACCCACCCTTGCCATCAAATAGCATCACCGTCATCACCATCATTATCATGTCATCACCAACATCAGCACCACCCTTGCCATCAGTCAGCATCACCATCATCACCATCATCACCACCATCATGTCATCATCATCACCATCATCATCATCATCATCATCATCACCGATGTCGTCATTACCATCATGACAAATGCTCCTCTAAACCATGTGCTGCTCTACATGAACAAAGCCCAGTGCTGCCGGAGCCCCTTTTCAGGTCTCCCATTGTGAATCGGCTGACTAATTCCCTACGCTCCAGTCCAGGGCAAAGGCCACAGTTGGAGGAAAAGGCTCCAGAAACGGAATCTCCGCTCCCAAGATGTCTCTGGGGACTCAAGAAGCCGCTTGCTCCTCCCCAGCGGTAGAGAGGATTCCTCCCGGTTCCCCTCGGTCGAGGCACACCACCAGGGCCCCACCGCATTCGTCATTCAGGGGCAGCTCCTGCTTGCTGGGCATCCTCCATGGTGGTCACTTCCCTCTACCCTGACGAGCCAGCCCCACCCAACCATGCTCCTCCCAGCAGGACAACTTGAGTGAAGGCAGCCAGTAGAAGGCCACCTGCTAGATGGATGGCCCTATGTGGACCGGGATGAAATTCTTCAGAGTGCTCTGTGTGAACGGCTTTCTTGTCACATCTGTGGCCAGATCTCTGCCCTCCAGCCTCCCCTCCTCTGCCTTAGTTCAGCACAATGTAGGATGGCGTGTGAGGGCCTCAGCTTCCCATCCTTTTCCCTCAGGCAAGAAGGCTCGTCTTAGGCCGATGACCCATGATGAGGACCTGGGGAGGAGAGGGCTCCTCTTCTCAGAAGAATATAAGCACTGGACCCTAAATCTCCAAGCAGGTTAGAAAGCTGTAAATGCTCCAACCAACATAAGATGGCATTATTAAAAAAAAAAAAAAAAAAAAAAAAAAGCTGGGCGGTGGTGGCGCACGCCTTTAGTCCCAGCACTCGGGAGGCAGAGGCAGGTGGATCTCTGTGAGTTCGAAGCCAGCCTGGTCTACAGAGTGAGTTCCAGGACAGCTAGGGCTACACAGAGAAACCCTGTCTCAAAAACCAAAAGAAAAATACTAATAAGTAAAAAATACATTTAAAAGATTAGCATTGAAAGGCGAGGGCCTGGTGACAGATGGAAGCACACTCTTGGCTCCAGCTATGTGTGTGTGTGTGTGTGTGTGTGTGTGTGTGTGTGTGTGTGCACGCGTGCGCGCGCGTGCATGTCTGTGGGTGTGCGTGTCCTCAACCAGTATCAGTCTTAGTTTCTGGAGCAAGGTTTCTCACTGAACCCAGAGCTCACTGATCTGACCTTGGGTAGCAGGCAGTGCACAACTGAGCAGCCTCTCCAGGCCCCTGTGATCTGTGTCTTGATGGGATTTAGCTTCAGGGGAAACCCTGAAGACAGAAGAATGTGAGACTCTTCATACTTGGTTTTTGTTTTGTTTTGTTTTGTTTGTTTGTTTTGAGAGTTTTCTGTAGAGTCTATAATCATTGTAAGATTTTTTTAAAAAGTGTTTTCTGGGGCTGAGGAGAAGGCTCAGCAGTTAAGATCACTTACTATTTTTGCAGAAGACCTGAGTTTAGTTCCCAGCGTCCACATGACAGCTCACAACTGCCTGTAACTCCAGTTCCGGGGGATCTGATGCCCTCTTCTGGCCGCCATGGGCACTGCATGCACATGGTGTGCATAAACTCACACAGACTCAAACATATGTACATAAAGATCAGTAAGATCCTTGAGGAGAAAAAATTTTAGCTGAGAGGGAGGGGGAGAGGAGGGAAGAGGAAAGACTGAGGACACCACAGAGAGCCACTGCATGTCAGTACTGGGTCCCAGATGTTCAGTCCAGTGGCATGTTCACTCTTTGAAATTGCCTTTAAACCTGGCTACCCTACACTCCCATCTGGGCTGAATTCAAAGCTAACCCTAATAAGTGTTTGAAGATGTCTTTTTCTTATTCATTCTAAACCCACACCCACTAGAAAAATGCTCCTGAAGACATCCACCCAACTCAGGAGTCTTATGCGGGATGATTGAAAATCATGCCCAGGGCGCTGAAGAGAAGAAGGCTCAGCCCGGAATGTGCTTGCCATGCAGGGGTTTGAATCCCAAGAACACACACACACACACACACACACACACACAGAGAGAGGGGGGGGGGAGAATGAGAAGCACCATTACATGCAAATTCTTTTTTTTTTTTTTTTTTTTTTTTTTTTTTTTTTTGGTTTTTGGAGACAGGGTTTCTCTGTGTAGCTTTGCGCCTTTCCTGGAACTCACTTGGTAGCCCAGGCTGGCCTCGAACTCACAGAGATCCGCCTGCCTCTGCCTCCCAAGTGCTGGGATTAAAGGCGTGCGCCACCATCGCCCGGCTACATGCAAATTCTTGATTTCAAATCACATTTATTTAGTTTGTGTGAGAGGTGTGTGCTGACCACGGTTCATGCTTGGATTTCAGAGGACCACTCGCAGGATTCGGTTTCTACCACGAGGGTCCCAGGGATCCAGCTTGGGTCACCAGGCCGGGCAGCAAGCACTTTGACCCACCGAGCCCCCATGCTGGCCTCGTTACATGCAAAGCCGTCCTGGCAACTCCTAGAGCGGGGCACAGTTCAAGGTGCATACCGCACACATGGGGGTCATGTGCTGGGAGAGAATGCCCCAGCTCAGGCTGGGGTCCCCGGGTTGCCGCCCACATGGCCCTGTGCAAGTAGGTCGGCCCCTTGTCTTCTCGTCACTGAGAGGAAGGTCTGGAAAGCTCCCGGCATCCTGCTCTCGGCTGCCCCATTCCAGATGAGCCCCACATCCTGCCACCTCTAGGCTCCCCATAAAAGCGAGTTTTATTTGACCTTGAAGAACCAGGGCTTTGGAGTGGTGGAAAATGCACTCTGGAGCTCCATTTGTCATGAAAACAAAAACAAAAAAAAGGTTGAAATTTAAAGAGACATAACTTTCCCTGATGACACGGAACAGAAGGCAGCAGCAGGAGCCAGCCTGAAGTTCAGATCATACCCACAAGGCAAAGCATGAATTAGCCCAATTCAATAACCACCGGAGAAATGCCTTCGGCCGCTCTGACCTCCCCAGGAAAAGCTGCCAGCTGTGACCCTGGCTTGAGATGCGTGGCTGGAAGCCGCAGGCCTGTTTATCAAGCTCACTTGTACAGACGGACCAGGGG
Source organism: Peromyscus maniculatus bairdii (assembly GCF_049852395.1). Taxonomy (NCBI): domain Eukaryota; kingdom Metazoa; phylum Chordata; class Mammalia; order Rodentia; family Cricetidae; genus Peromyscus; species Peromyscus maniculatus. The sequence goes on along the minus strand of NC_134874.1, from coordinate 16,538,795 downwards.
ATCTGGTCCATGGAGCTCTGGGGAGTCAGGGAGGGGCTGTGAGTCACATCCAGAGGCCAAAGGCAAAAAAGTAGACCTGTCTGCACAGGAGTAGGGTTCTTATTCCAAGAGGCCATGAGGCCACAGGATGGCCGTGTGTGGCTCTGGATGCAGGCTGCGGGAAGCCTCAGACACAGATCAAGTGAGGCCCCAGGACTCAGCTGCTGGGAGAAGCTAAGTGGAACTTAAGCAGGGGTTATACAGGTAGGCACTGAGGGAAAGATGCCGGAGGGGCCTGAGGCATCAGGGTGCCCTCCTCCTTCTCCTTCCTGCCCCCTCCGTGTCTCATCCATACAGGGCTTTGAGACAAAGATGAGGAAAAAAAGAGAGAGAAGAGAAAAAAAAAAAGCAGGAGAGATTCAGTGGGGGGGGGTCCCCAGATGGTCACCCCCACACCCAAGACCACAGGAGCTCGGGTTTGTCCTAATTATCTCTGGGGGTCGGAGCAAGGTCGGGAGATGCCTGCTTAGAGCCACGGCCTGTGGAAGAGCATCCCCGACAAAGGCAAGCTGATGTAGGGTGAGCAGAATTCCCAAATGACACCAGTAAAAATGTCAGGGCTGAATGTCCCCAGAGCACAGGGGCGGAGACACAAGAGTGTCTCGGTGGGAACGGTGAGGTTGTGGTCATCCTGGTCAGTGTAATGAAGGCCCAGAGCACAGGGTAAGGCTGAATCCCCTGCAGAGGGCAGGAGAGGTAGCACATCCCATTTTTATCTTTTTTTCTCTTCTCTTCTCTTCTCTCCTCTCCTCTCCTCTCCTCTCCTCTCCCCTCCCCTCCCCCCTCTCCTTTCCTTCCTCCTCCTCCTCTTCCCCCCCTTCTTTTTCTTGAGAAAGGGCCTCATGTAGCTCAGGCTAGCCTCAAACCCAGGCAGCAAGAATGACCTTGAGTTTCTAATCCTCCTGCTTCTACCTACTGGGATCACAGGCATGCTGAAATATACCTAGTTACCTAGTTGGCACAGGGTTAGGGACAAAACCAGGAGCTCTACCAACGTAGCTACATGCCCAGCAATGAGTTCATTCTAGAGGGCTATGTGCCATAGTCCCAAGATGTAGCGTTCCTCCCCGGGATGTCTTTGTGGCCAATGAGCTCCAGCCATTCTTCGGTTCTGACCTCCCCTCTGCTGGGATCACAGATGCGTGGGTTCTATGGACCAGATGCAGGTCCTCATACTTGCCTGGCGATCACATCACCAATTGAGGCATCTCCCTGGCCTCTTCTTCTTTCCACAAGGTTCCACTATGTTTTTCACAATGTAGCCCAGGCTGGCCTCATTCCTCCCCGCTCCCCGCTCCCTATGCTGGATTACAGACACTCAGCAAACCTGGCTCCCTTGACTGAAGGTTCAAGTTTTTCTTCAGCATATGTGGTGCTGACTCTGAGGTTCCCAGTGAGCAATGCTGGAATGTTCCTGGTACCAGCCAAGCCCTGGGATGTTCAGGATCCCCTCCCAAAGCCCTTTCCAAGCCGGCTGGAATGTCTGAATTGGCTTAAGAAAAGAATTCAAAAGCTGAACTTGCAAAGCCTGGGGCCAAGGGCAAGCAGGGGAATGGAGAGAGGGGGCACCCCTGGGTTCCTGTTTGTTCCAGCAAGGAAGGGGGTGAGGGTGAGGGAACTCAGGACACCCCCTCTCTTCCTCAGCTCTGCAGTGTGTGTGTGTGTGTGTGTGTGTGTGTGTGTGTGTGTGTGTGTGTGTGTGTGTGTGTGTAACAACTGTCCAGGCTTCTCCACCCTCTACCCTGTGGATGTCGTCTGCTACCTGCTACACAACTCCACGGCACAGGGATGTCTAAAATGTCTTGGATCCTTTGGGATAGTTATGGGTGGTCCTCAGAATACAGGCCACGTCCTGGACTCCTCTTCTGCTACCTTGGACAAGAGACAGCATCTGCTCTGGTCCCAGGACTTCAGAGCAGAGAACCTGTATTGAATTAACTAAATAACGAACATGAGAAGAGCTCTCTGCTCCCCTCCCTGCCCCTGTCTGGAGTTTCCCTAGTTGCCAGCGTACAACGTGAAAGTCCCCAAGTACGGTTTCAGCTCACACTGGTGGCCATTCCTTATTACAAATGTAGGGATGTGCTCCAAAATACCTCCTAGGCTGCCCAGAGACTACCATTATCCAGATTAAAGATGTCTGAAATGATCCCTTTAAACAGTCAGCATCACACAGGGAGGGTGGCTCAGAGAGTCACGTGCCCGCCATGCCAGCACCAGGACCCGAGGCTGTACCCCAGCATCCACGCAAAGACCCATGCAAGGAGCCGGCATATTGGCAAATGCCCTTAATCCCAGCACTGGGGAGGCGGAGGCAGGTGGATCTCTGTGTTTGAGGCTAGCCTGGTCTACAGAGTGAGTGAGTTCCAGGATGGTCAATGGTCAGGACTAACAATAGTCCCAGGCATGGTGGCCTTGTAACCCAGGATTGGGAAGGTGAAACAGACAGACCCCTCATGCTCACTGGGCAGCCAGCCTAGCCGAATCAGTAAGCTGCAGGTCCTGGTGAGAGACCTTGTCTCAAAAAACAAGCTGGACAGCAAGGAATGACACTCAAGGCCAAGGTTGGTCTCTAGGGGCCACACACGTGCATAAATTCTGTCCTGGGAGGAGAGAGGGACTAAATTAAAAGAAACAGAAGAGTCAGAATCAAGGGGGAAGTTCCTGGGTTCTGATGAAGAGGAGGAGGAGAAAGAGGAAGAAAAAGAAAAGAGGAAGGAGCCGGGCGGTGGTGGCGCATGCCTTTAATCCCAGCAGCACTCAGGAGGCAGAGCCAGGCAGATCTCTGTGAGTTCGAGGCCAGCCTGGGCTACCAAGTGAGCTCCAGGAAAGGCACAAAGCTACGCAGAGAAACTCTGTCTTGAAAAACCAAAAAAAAAAAAAAAAAAAGAAGAAGAAAAAAAGAAAAAAAAGAAAAGAAAAGAGGAAGGAATGGAGGAGGAAGAGGAGGAGGAGGAGAGGTAAGATCCAGATGCGGTGAATATCTGGAGGAAGCTGACTATGGGTGATGTTAGGGTCTTACAGACATGCTTCCGGTTGTGTGGATTTGTGGGAGAAAGCCACTATCCACTGGAGGTGTGCGCTCAAGGGGCATCTGGGGCTGGAGGGATGGCTCGGAGGTGGCTCCTGGTTCAACTCCAGGACCTGTACTGTGACTCACAACTATCTGTAATTCCAGCTCCAGGAGATCGGATACCCTCTTCTGGCCTCCCTGGGCACCAGGTACATAAGTGATGCACAGTCATAAAGGCAGGCAAAATACCCTTAAACATAAAAGTGTGTGTGTGTGTGTGTGTGTGTGGTTTTTCAAGACAGGCTTTCTCTGTAGCCCTGGCTGTCCTGGAACTCACTCTGTAGACCAGGCTGGCCTTGAATTCAGAGATCCACCAGCCTCTGCCTCCCAAGTGCTAGGATTAAAGACGTGAGCAACCACCATCTGGCAGAATAATAATTTTATAGTTAAAGGGGAAAAAACACACACAGAAGCATTGAGAGCTGAAGAGATGGCTCAGTGGTTAAGAGCATTGACTACATGTGCAGAGGACCCTGGTTTGATTCCCAGTACCCACATATCGGCTCTGTGCCTCGGAGGGCACCAGGCATGCATGGCATTCAGGTACATACATGCAGACAAACACTTGTACACATAAAGTTAAAAAAATCACCGGGCAGTGGTGGCGCACGCCTTTAATCCCAGCACTCAGGGGGCAGAGGCAGGTGGATCTCTGTGAGTTCGAGGCCAGCCTGGGCTACCAAGTGAGTCCCAGAAAAGGCGCAAAGCTACACAGAGAAACCCTGTCTCGAACCCCCCCCCAAAAAAAAAAATCAAGAAGAAGGAGAAGAAAGAAGAAGTAGAAGCAGCATTTAGGAGTGAAGGGGTCCGACGGCTGTACATTGGTTCGCATGGCTGGGCTCATACCACACACCCAGACGGCTAAAAGCCACCAGACAGGTCTCTGAGCGAACACAGTGAGATGCTCCCAGCTGTCACATGCAGTTGGAAGACCAGAGGCTCAATGATCTTCATGATTAAAAGTGCTCCTAACAGAGTTGGCGAGATGGCCTCCATGGGTAGAATCCCGAAGTCCTGGACTCCTCCCCACTGTCTAAGCCGGACCACCCCCTTCTCCTTCCTCTCAGGGAGACCACCACGGCTTTCTTTTCCTCTCCTGCATCACAGATGAAGGCCTTTACAAAGAGAGCGATGAACAGTCAGAGTTAAGAACACAGTGAAAAGCAGGCCTGCAGCTCATGATCCAACTTCCCCCCTCCCTCCCCCTTCTCTCTTTCTCTCTCTCTCCCTCCCCCTCCTCTCTCTTTCCTCCCTCCCTCCCACTCTCCCTCCCTCCTTCTCCATCTTGGGGATCAGATGTAAACTCTCAGCTACTGCTCCAGCACCATGCCCGCCTGCCTGCCGCCACACTGTCCCACCATGGCTATGGACTAAACATCTGAAACCGTAAGCCAGCCCCCAATTAAATGCTTCCTTTTCTAAGTTGCCTCGGTCATGGTGTCTCACCCCAGCAGAAGAGTGAGACACCCCCTCTATCCACTGGCCTCCTTTTCTGCTTCCACTGATTTCCTCTGGCCACCGAGAGCAAAATAAAAGCAGGCACCCCCATAGAAATGAACTCAGGCAGCACACTGGTCCACCCCCTACCCTTGTGGTAAACCTGAAGGGAAAACACAGGCCGCTGCACACCGACCCTGGGGAATCATTCCATCATTCACCCAGGGAGCTCTGGGGTGCTGACTGTGCACACCTCTTTTCACATTCCCATGCCCTGACCGTGTGCCCCCCTCATCGACACACCTCAGAATGGGATGATGTTTGGAGATGAACTCTTCCAAGCAGTGGCTAAGTTAAAACCGAGATCTTTAGGATGGGCCCTGATCCAGTGTGACAGGGGCCCACATAAGAACTTTAGATATGGGGTTGGGGATTTAGCTCAGTGGTAGAGCGCTTGCCTAGCAAGCACAAGGCCCTGGGTTCAGTCCTTGGGGGTGGGGGTGGGGGAGAGAATTTTGGATACATACACAGACACCGAAAACATGAGCAGGTCGAGGAGTGACCAAGGGAAGAGAACAGGACAAAGGCCATCTTCAGGTCAAGCGGAGAGGCCACAGGAGAAAACAGATCTGGGGTAAAGCGCTTGCCAGGCAAGTATGAAAACCCAAGTTTTTTTTTTTTTTTTTTTTTTTTTTTTGGTTTTTTCGAGACAGGGTTTCTCTGTGTAGCTTTGCGCCTTTCCTGGAGCTCACTTGGTAGCCCAGGCTGGCCTCGAACTCACAGAGATCCGCCTGCCTCTGCCTCCCAAGTGCTGGGATTAAAGGCGTGCGCCACCACGCCCGGCGAAAACCCAAGTTTAGTTCCCAGAACCCAAGTAAATCTGCAGGGCACAGTGGTGTATGTGTGTAATTCCAGCGCTGTGGCGGCAGATCCCCGGGGGCTCAGACGGCAGCCAGCCTTCCGAATTCTCTCAGACCAATGTGAGTCTCTATCTCAGAAAATGAGATGAATGGCGCCTTAAAAAAGACATTTTAGGCTAACCTCAGGCCTCCATGGATGTGCATATATGCGCATGCACACATGTACGTGTTTGTACACACACACACACACACACACACACACACACACACACACACACACACACACACCAGGCTACTATGAGCCAGCAAGATGGCGCGGCAGGGAAAAGCACCTACCACAAAATCGGAGGGCTCGAGTTTGATTCCCCAAGTCCATTGGATGGAAGGAAGAGTTGATTTCTGCAGGCTGTCCCCTGACCTCCACATGTGTACCCTTCTCCCCCTGCCCCACACAAAACAGTTGTTAACATTTTCTAAGTAAGCCAGTCTATTACCGAAGAAGTCCTTGATCCTAGAAGAAGCGGGGGCCATTCGCAGGGAGGAAGGTGGTATCCTGTTCCATGGGATGGGAGACTGACCGGGAGACCTGTGTTCTGTGAGCTGGGCTTGCCTGCCCCCTGGCGGACGCTCCCTGTAATGACCATGTCCTGTGCTGGGGGGGGGGAGGAAGAGAAAGAGGGTGTGTGTGTGTGTGTGTGTGTGTGTGAGAGAGAGAGAGAGAGAGAGAGAGAGAGAGAGAGAGAGAGAGAGAGAGAGAGAGAGAGAGAACTGGCTTTGAATATAAATGCCCTTCTGAGGAAACCAGGCCTCGGAGCTGTCTGTACAGAAAGTCAGCCTGCCATCTCGTGCTCCATCACAAGGATATGTCACAGGGACATACCCTCGGGCAATTTTCGGGTTGCCCTGGGAGGAGAATCCTGTGTTGTCTCGTCTCTCCCCTCCCACCCCCCCCCCCCCGTCACCTCATTTGTCCTTTGAGGCGTCTCCTCTCCCCGTGTCCTCCACTCAGCTCCTGACTTGAGACCCTGATTTTCAGAACTGGACAAGGTGCGCTGATAGCCTGCAGAGAGGCCCCCTGCCCCCCTCTCCCTCTCCTAGGGGTTTGGAGCGTCATCACAGACCCTTACCTCAAAGACAGGACTGCAACTTGATGCGTATGAAGACTTCCCATGAGCCTGTGGGTCCCATGCCACCAGGGCACCTGGGAGCATTGACGGGGTCCTTGGGGCACTAGACGCAGGACACACGGGAGGTCGATAGTATCCTTTCCATTCCCTCTCCTTCCCACTAACAAGGTAGAATTATTATTATTTTTTTTTCACTTAAAATAAAACTAACCCCTGGTCAGTGAAGACTGCAAGGCATGCCACGTGGGACTGGCCGCCATCTTCCAAAGGTCCAGCCCCAGGACTGGGACCTTAAGCACCAACCACATCTACCCTGCCTGATAAGAAAACCCCCATTTGGGCCAGGGATGGAGCGATTGCCTAGATAGACTGTTGGTGACTTTCCTCGCCATTGTGACCAAATCCCTGAGGAGAAGCTGCTTCAGGATGGAAGCATTGATTCTGGGACAGGTTTGGAGGATCCTGACAGATCAACAACATGAAGGACAGAGAAGCAGGGCCACTGTAAACATCAGGCCTTCCCTTCCCACGAGGACCACTTCCTCGAGCAAGTCCCAACCTCCCAAGGGTTCCAGTAACCCCAAAATAGGGCCAGCGAGCTGGGAACACAATCCTCAGACATGGGACCCTGTGGGGCCGGTTTTGGATTCAAACCAGGAAGTCCTGTGTTCTTGTCACAATACCGAAAAAAGAAGATAGTAAGGATGAAGGGAGGCGGGCAGAGGAGGTAGACACAGATCCTGCGCTCTGGGACCGCAACCGGGAGCGGCATTCCACGGGAGCTCGCCCAGGGCTCCCGTCATCTATGACAGCCAGCAGGAACACCACCGCCGCCACCGCGGCGGCGCAGACAGCACCCACGCAGCATCCTGCTGCTCTGCACCTGTGGCCCTGCTCACCTGGGGCACCCCCCCCACCCCCACCCCGCTCTCTGGGGCATCCCCGCTCCGGGGGAAGCAGGCTGTGAAACGAAGCAGCAGAGATGAAACAGAAACCCCCAGATCAGAGCAGGCGGCTTGACAGCGGCTTCCCGTGGTGCTACCTCCAGTCACTCGCCACCACCCCGCTCACAGCTGCTGCCGGATGAGCCCAGGAGAGCAGAACTCTTCATCTACGGCGCGTGTTTTTGTCCTCGGCCCTGCCGGGAGACTCCGGCTTCAAATATTTATCAACTTGCTGTGTGTCTAATTATTTAAGTCCCACTGGGGAACTGAGATGCCTAGGGTAAAAATCCCAGTGATGTGGGCAGGAGTCAATGTCAACTTTGCGCTCTGGCTTGGGAAAGGTATGCCTTTGGTTTGGGGGAGCAGGGCTGTGGCCGTGCGACTTAGCAATGGCCCTTAACGTCCCTCAGTAACGGGGGGGGGGGGGGGCTGGCAGCAGTGGATTGAGAGGGTTGACACCTGAATCAGCTGTCCGTGGTAGGAAAATCCCTTCTGCCGGGCCCAGGCACACCTTTTGCTCTGTGAGTCGAGAACAAAGGCCTGGAGCAATCGTTCTCAGCCACGAGGGGTGTGAGCCCTAGGGAATGTTGGCGATGCCTGGAGATGTTTTGGGTTGTCCCCGTTGGGAGTCCACTCCTGATGCGCAGTGGGTGAAGGCTGCTGATGTCGCTAAAGGTCCTGTGATGCGGGGGGGGGGGGGGGGGGGGGGCGGGCATCCCCACCAGGGAGCTGCCCAGCTAAAAGTGGTCATGGTGTCCGGCTTGGACAACTGCCGCCTGTGGGCACCCGGGGCGAGCCGCGCGTAACGACTGCTCTTCCGGTTCTGTTTCATGGCCAAACCCAAACCAACAAAAGCCACCGGAAAGCAGCACCTCCTGGACGCCCTTCCGCTGGTGGCATTTCAAGGCAGCTGGGGCAGGCGTAGGATACAGTTGCGGCTCTCCGGGGAATGGGACCTCTGGCTGCCTCCTGCCTCCCCTTCCACCGAACCTGCCAAGGGGCTTTTATGTAACTCGAATTTGTCGTGAAGCAGAATGAGCAACGTTTGGAAGCATCTGGGCCCCTGTCTCCGTGGCCCAGAAACAAACAGCCTCATTAGGGGAGGCCGCTGATCGCCGAGGGGGTGATGTGCATGTTCTGAGCAGACATCCCGGACACTTACTGGGCAACAGGAAGAGGCAGCAGGCCGAGGAGGGTCCCTGACTTGTCCTGCGTGGCTGGGAGGGGAACCTGGCTTATGGTGATATGTTACTCAGTGTCCTGTGGCTGTGAGAAATGCCCAAGGTCAACCGACTTAGGAAGAAAAAGGCTTTCTTTTGGCTCCTGGTTCCTGAATTTCAGGCCATAGTTGCTTTGGGCCAGCGGTAAGGCTAACACATCATGGCAGGCTACATGGTGTAGGAAGCTTGTCTACGTCATGGCGGCAAGGAAGCAAAGATAGGGACAGGCAGGTGCCAGGGCTTCACTCTTCCCTTCAAGGGTTCACTATCGCTAGCCTAATTTTCTCCCATCCTCAGTGACCTAACTTCCTCCTACGAGGGTCCACGTCTTAGGGTCTCTATTGCCGTGAAGAGTCACCATGACCACGGCAGCTCTTATAAGGAAAACATTTCATCCGGTGACAGCTTACAGTCTGGAAGTTTAGTCCATTATCATCATGGTGGGGAGCATGGTGGCGGGGAGTATGACGGTGTGCAGGCAGACATGGGGTCGGAGAATTCTACATCCAATGCCTGGATCCAAAGGCAACAGGAAATGAACTGAGCTACTGGGTGTGGCTTGAGCATGTATGAGACCTCAAAGCCCGCCTCCGCAGCGACACACTTCCTCCAACAGGGCCATACCTACCCCAACGAAGGCTCATCTCCACACAGTGCCACTCCCTATGAGTTTATGGGGGCCAATGACATGCAAACTACCACCGTCCACTTCCGGCAATGTCCTAACTCCTCCCACTAGGCCCCGCCTCCTAAATGTTCCACCACCACCCCACAGCACCATGGGCAGGGACTTCCAACAGTGCATGGATACCTGGGGAATATTCCAGATCGGGGCTACAGCAGTGGTCACTTCCAAGAGGAGCAGAAACCCTGTGGCCTCCTCAGCCCAGGAAGGGACATTACAGGACTTAGACTAGTCTAAGTGTCCCCTTCCATTTGTCTAGAGATGTCTACCTGTGCAGGAAGTACTCACGGTACTTTAGAACTTCACGGTAACAAGTAGGTTCTAGAACCCCACCATAGAAGTCTGTTGTGGACTATTACTTTAACGATGTAAAGATGTTGCAGAATATTATTTTAAGGTGTGTTACTTCTGTTTATGTTGCATTTGTTTAACTCTGTGAAGCTGTGATACTGTGCCTGTCTAAAACACCTGATGGTCTAATAAAGCACTGAATGGCCAATAACAAGGCAGGAGAAAGGACAGGTGGGGTTGGCAGGCAGAGAGAATAAATAGGAGAAATCTGGGAGGAGAGGAGAAAAGATCAAAGAGCCAGAGAAGGAAGAGGACATTAGGGGCCAGCCACCCAGCGACACAGCAAGTTACAGTGTAAGAAACAAAGAAACATATATTGGACTAGAAGAGGAAAAGCCCAGAGGCAAAAGATAGATTGGATAATTTAAAGTTAAGAAAAGCTGGAAATAAGCCAAGCTACAGTCAGGCATTTGTAATTAAGAATAAGCCTCCTTTGTGTGATTTGTTTGGGAGCTAGGTGGTGGGCCCCTCAAAGAGACAAAACAGTCAAAGAACAACAACAAAAAACAAAAAAACAAACAAAAAAAAAAAACAAAACAAAAAAAACCCCAACAACATAAGGATGTGTTACACTTATTTATGTTGCAGACCATTACTTTAACTATGGAAAGGTGTGTTGCATTTGTTTTACCTAGCCTGCCTAGGGCACCTCATTGGTCTAATAAAAAGCTGAACAGCCAAAGAGCAGAGGAATAGTTGGGGGCTGGTGGGCAGAGAGGGTAAGTAGGAGGAGGAATCTAGGCTTGAGAGAAGAACAAACCAGGGAGAAAGAGAGGGAGATGCCTGGGGCGGGCCAGCCAGCCAGGCAGCTGCCAGCCAGACACAGTGTAGGACATACAGAATAAAAGAGAGGTAAAAAGCCCTAAGGCAAAATGTAGATGAAGAGAAACAGGTTAAATTTTTAAGAGCTAACGGGACAAGCCTAAGCTAAGGCCGAGCATTTGTAACTAATAATAAGTCTCCGTGTCACCATTTGGGGGGCTGCTGGTCGGAGAAAGCCTGCTACAGAAGACTGTTTGGGAGGCCTTGCAAGTCCTCTGGGGGAAAGAGTTCGATCAGAGCCATTAATTCGACATTTCCTCCTAATTGTTGGAGATGAAGATAAGTTAATAGAAGCAGGAGCCGCAGCAAATCAGGAATTGAAGCGCTTCCTAATTACTGGGGATTTCCTTCCCAGCGGACAGAGTGGCTGTGAATGCTATTGCTGCTGTAGACCGCAGAGGGGTAGCCTCCCCTGTTCTGCTGCCAAGTCCCTCAGTGTGTCCTGCTGAGAGGTGGGGACCCACCGCCCACGGTGGCGAATGAAGAGGGATGTGTAGGTGTCCCCACAGCCTGGGATCGGACCTGGCGTTTATATGGGATGAAGTTAGGTCACTGGGGGAGTGGGTCCTGGCTGGAGGAAGTTAGTACACGGGAGATAGGACCTGGTGGGAGAAGATGAGGTACCAGCCCAGCCCTGGTACCTCACTGTATGCCACCCCCCTCAGCCCCCAACTCTACCAGGAACCTGTGAGTCTGACTTTGGTGGGTACAGAGTCTTTAGAGATACAATATAATTAAGATGAGGTCACACTAGTGAGGGACTAATGTCAATGACTGGCATCTTAAGACCTGGACCCAAAGACACAGAGGCAGAGGGAAGACAGCTATGTGACGAGGGGGATATGTGGAGCATTTTGGCTGTAACCATGAGGCTACAAGCCACACAAGGCCAGAGAATTACAGATCCCATTTGAGGACCCCGGAGAGCACGGTGCTGACGGCTGCTGAAAGTACTGAGCACTGGGTACTGCCAGGTGCTGAGGACTGCAGCCTCCGGGGCGGAAAGCACAATGGTTACCGTTCTGAGCCACTCATCATCAAAACGGAGCTTGATCAGAGCCGCCAGCCAAGGCCACTTTCGATAACTCAAGGGCTGGATCCCTGGGAGTGTGACAAAGCTGTGCTGGCCCAGGAGGGACAGCAAGTGTCAGTGGAGACATGCCTGCAGAGGCTGGGACAATGGTCCAGGGACGAGGCCTGTGCTGGACCGCGACCATGACCCTGGCAGCACCCACGATGGCACCGTGACCATGACCCTGGCAGCACCCACGGTGGGGCCTTGCCTCTGCCATTTTACATCCTGGTTCTCTGGGTACTTTTGAGCACTGCCCAATATCCTCCCAGACACTTCCTGCTCTCACGTCAGCCTGGTTCATTTCTGTTCCTCACAGTTAATATCCCTGACTGGCCTAAAACGTTGCCCAGGTAATTCAGAATGCTGTCTGTGCACGCGGGTGAGTTGGAGGGATTTCTCCGATTTCCAGAGGGCCATTCTCCCCAGGTGTCCATGAATTTTCAAGTAGCAGCAACCACGACAGGAACTCATCACCCTGAGTGATGGGTGGTCAGGGACAACTGATAAAACCATGCATATCTCTGGGGCCTGGGTTTTTGTTGTTGTTGTCGTTTGTTTTGTTTTGAGACAGGATCTTACGATGTATCTCTGGCTGTCCTTGAACTCACAACGACCTACCTGCCTCTGCCTCCTGAGTACTGGGATTAAAGGCATCACCCGAAAGCTTTGCTTACTAAAAGGAAGTTCTGAATTTCTGTGGCATGAAATGTAGAATATTTCATCTATTTTGACTGTTTATTAGTCATTAAAACACCTCCCGACAGTAGATATGTCTTTAGATATTTGCTTAATCATAAGATTAAGTTAGTCCGGGGTCTATAAAGATGATTTGGTTAAGGGCACTGGCTGCTCTGACAGAGGACCCAGGTCTGATGTCCAGCACTCGAAGGACAGCTCACAACTACCTATAACTCCAGTTCCAGGGGATCTGATGTCCCCCTCTGGGGTCTCTAAGCGCATTAGGCACATACACGGTGTACAGACATACATGTCTACATACATACAACATTCATACACATTAAAAACAAAACAAAACAAAAACCAAATTAACCCAGGGGGCCAGTTCATGTCTGTAATCCCAACACTTGAGATATGGAGGGGAGATGCTGGGAGTCCAAGGCCAGCCAGGGCTATGGAGTCAGACGGTTAAAAAAAAAAAGATTAAATAAATTAAGATCTAAGAAAAATGGTTGTGTGTGAGATCTGTAGAAGTTTAAACACCAGTGAAATGGCAAATGTGAGCCGGGTGGTGGTGGTGGTGGTGGTGGCGGCGGCGGCGGCGGCGGCGGTGGCGGCGCACGCCTTTAATCCCAGCACTCGGGAGGCAGAGCCAGGTGGATCTCTGTGAGTTCGAGGCCAGCCTGGGCTACCAAGTGAGTTCCAGGAAAAGGCGCAAAGCTACACAGAGAAACCCTGTCTCGAAAAACCAAAAAAAAAAGAAATGGCAAATGTGGAATACTCAGCATGAAGCATAACTATTCTCAGCACGGAGAGCAGAGCGGATGCAGGAGCACAGTTCCCAGGTGCGCAGCGGGACGAGGAGGACTCCAGCCTGGAGGACCCACCAGGACCGTTGAGTCAGGAGACAGGAAGTGCTCACAGAACCAAAGCGATGGCTTCTGGCAGCCGCTCAGGCCATGGCGCCCAGCCCCAGCCTCATACGGAGCTCACTCCATCTCCACCTGCGCTATGGGGCGGAGGGAGCCCCTTTCCTCGTCTTCCACGTTTCTCCAGCTGCACATTTGCTATGGCGCATGTGTGGGAGGTCAGAGGGTCAACTTGTTCCTCCCCTTCCACCTTGTGGGTTCCCGGGATCGAACTTGGGTCCTCAGGCTTGGCAGATTTGCACATCTTGCTGCCAGCGTCCACAGTGATGGAGGAGGAGGGGCAGGAGGTCTCTAAGGGCTGGAGGCGGCACTGACGGAGGCCTTTGAAACTCCAGGACTGAGCAGTGCTGTGGATTCCCTTTCACCGAGAGATCCAAGAGTGTCTGCGTCAAAGCCTCCCGGGCGAGCGTGAGAGTGAGGACGTCCCTTCTGATTTACAAACAGGGAATCAACTGGCTGCCCTTCATCTTCTATAAGCAAACTCATGATGAGATGATGCCAACCAGAGCAGCATTTGGGAACCGTGCCCAGGCCTGGCACACATTTGCTTGGCCCATGCTGTGAATGGCACTATTATTATCCCTGTTTCGTAGTGAGGGAAACTAAAGTCTTTTATCTATTCTGCCAGAACGGATTCAAACCCAGGCTTGGGGCTGGACTGCCTGTCACTGATGAAAAAAGGAGATTTTTTTTTAAGGGGGAGTAAGCAAAAAAGTGTTTTGTTTTTGTTTTTGGTTTTGTTTTTTATTTTTTAAAGAAACATTTGACCTTAAACTTAATAGAGCAGGGAGGGTAATGCTTCTGTCAGCCACTGTGGACTTAAGCAAACCAGCTTATTAACTAACAGGTCTGAAAGTACTTCCTGGTTTTGTTTATTCCGGAAGTCTATTTTAAGTGACTAACACCCTTTCTTTCAGCAAAGGTGGAAACGAAAGCTTGCTGGAGTCATTTACCGGCCACTTCATTTATTTCTATGAGTCACACTCTGCCCGCTGGTGTTTGATTTCAAGGAGGTTTAGGTGGGGCTGGAGGGGACACAGTGGTTAGGAGCATTTGATGCTCTCGCAGAGGACCTGAGTTTGGTTCCCAGCACCCGCATCTGGCAGCTCACAACCGCCTGTAACTCCAGCTCCAGGGAATCTGAGGCACCTCTTCTGGCCTCCGCGGGTACTGTGTGCACGTGCATGCACACAGACACATAAGAATAAAAAGCCGAGAAAAAAAAAATGTTTAGGACTTGGGTGTAATGGCACACACCTGAGGCAGGAGGATCACAGATTTGAGGGCTGAGCCCACAGAGTGAGATTCTGTCTCTGAAAGAACCAGAAAAGTGCAACCACAAAGACAGGACTTTTCCCCGAGAAAGGAAGAGAGGCTGGCCCTGGGTAAGAGTCCTGTGAGGTCGCAGGGACGGGGCCTTCCCTCCCCATTCCTTAACGTCTGGTGGTCCTGCCTACCTTCAGGAGAAATGCCCAGCCAGGCTGTTCCTTCTGAGGGTTTTCTACCCACTGACCCTCTCTCTGCCTCCCAGCCACCTTCACAGAATCCAAAGGGGACCCACTTCTCTCGGGTTGAGTTTGGACCTTGTCAACAATGGTGCCAAATAAAATCTCCTCGGGATTTAGCCAGCATCAGGGTGATGCTTTTCTGAAGCAGGAAAAACAACCAAGATAATTCCTAAAAACATGTAATACAAAGGTCTGTGGCTTTAAAAACCGAACTTCAAGATAAGAGTGCTCCAAGAACATTTCAAAATAAGAGTGCTCCAAGAACATTCCAGAACGAGCTGTCCTCTCCTCAGACGGTCTTGTCCACTCCCCTCAGTGTTCGGAGCTCATCTCCAGTCATTATTCAGTGTCACTCCTGAATAACGAAGACCCTGCCATCTCCCGAGTGGGTGTGGAAGGGCACCCTCTGCCCTCTGAGCTCTCCTTGTAACCCCAGCTCCAGTGCCATTCCGCAGGCAGGCTGCCCACATTCCTCAGCTCTGGACTCACCCCCTTTCAGCCTCTCCAAACATATCTACTACGTTCCAAAACCTTCTGTATTCCTCCCCTCACTCCTGATATTACTGTTTTTTGGACGGTGCCCACACCAGCTGCCACCCACCTGGGTATCTGCTATTGTCCCAGCAAGTTTCCAGAGGCAGCAAGCATTCCGATTCTGTGCCGCCCCCAGTGTGTGGCACAATGCCTGAGACCCGGTGGGTATTCGGTAAACACTGAACAACGGAACAAACATCACTGTTAAATTCTACAGAACAAAAAACACCAGGGGGAGAAAAAAAAATCTTAAGACTGACTTCCTGCTAGAACATTGTGTTTCTCTGCAGACGCTAGAGCTTAAACCTTACAAGGTGAACAAGCGCCCCCTCGTGGCTGCACGTGGTAGCGCCGTGACACTTGGAAACCAGGTGGTGAATGGGATGTCCCAGTTGTGAGCCGGTAAGGTTGGTCACAAGGCTCAGGAGGAGCAGAGACACTAGCTGGGTCACAGGAGCTATGGACACCCCAGGGGAATCTGATCAGCTCTTACATTTAGGTTAAAAGAGACGTTAGAAGGGTGACATCCGAGGACCTTGTGAGGAGCTTGACTGACAGATGCCTGTAAAAGCCCCCCCCCCCCAGTCCTGCACAGGGACGCCCATAGTAGCTCTACTCAAAATGGCCAGAAAGAAGCCAGATCCCAAGTGCCCACTCTGGGAATGGACTAGTTAGTGTCACTAGGCAGTGACAGGACCGTGCTCATGCCCAGCATGGTGACCGGCAAAAGCACGATGTATGAAAAGCCTTCCGATTCTAGTTCGTGTTTGTGAATTTTGGAAACAGGTTCTTTCTGCACCTCCCCGCTTCCCTGAAGTTCAGGCTGGACTTGAACTCATGACTTTTCTGCCTCAGCCTTCTGAAGGTTGGGATTATAGACAGGCACTACTATACCCAGCTCAACGCCATTCATAGAAAGTTTTAGAAGGGCAATACTAGGGAAAAATATAGCAGAGTTGGCTGGTGTAAAATCTGGAATTGCACAGACTAATGACCTGGTCTTCTTTTTAAAATTATGTTTTATTTAGCGTACGTGTACATGAGTACGGATTTGCAGATGTCCATGTGTGGAGGTCAGGGGACGCCTTGTGAGAGTCAATTCTCTGCTTCCGCCATGTGTGGAAAGGCAGTCGTCCCCCCCCCCCCAGCTGCAGGACACAAGGTGGCTTTGAACCTGGGGCCAGCATCGACTCAAGAGGGATGCGCTGACTGTACCCCCTCATCCTCAGCGCACAGCTGCCAGAACACCTGAGCTCTCCTCAGGATCCACACCACAGGGAGCCCCTTAAGGCCCCGCCCAGCTCTCTCCTCACATTACTTAGGCCTTCCTAAGCCCAGCAATACCCACAGCCTTACATTCCCACAGAGAGACACTGTAACGCCATTCTGCAAATCCCCAGAAGGCTGCCTATCAGCCATTTCCTCAGCTCCAGTTCTAGTTTCTCGTCAGGCAAATGCCCACGCACCCCTTAAAGCCCTTCTATAAGGAAGCTCTCGATGGGATTCTTCCCTCTGAAGCACGCTGGCTGTACTTCTACAGTGGTTCGGCAGGCAGTCTTTTGTTCCCAGCAGGCCAAGCATACAGAGCAAGAAGGAGGCCATCATTCTCTGAACTTCACCCCCTCACAGAGTGCCGCTCGCCTCTTATAGATCTACAAGTGGAGGCTGAACCCCAGGTCACAAAGCAGACAAGGAATGCCTGGATTTTGGCTAGCTTTGCCCCTCACTCTGAAAGGCATCCAGTGATCTTCCCGGTGGCTGGCATTCCTGGGCCCGTTTATTCTTTCATTGGTGGAAGGACACTACGCAGGCAGAGGCCTCGGGCTCTACCACAAATGGCCCAGGAAACTCCAAACACTGCAGTCTGCAGAGGAGGACTTCCCACCACTGGATGCTGGACCTTCCCGTCCCAGGCTGTAGTTGCCAAGTTAAGGAGACACAGAGCCTTCGCTTCTGCCCTCTTAGGGCCCTCTAGGTCAGTTCGTCGTCACCTGGTCACCAAAAGGCCAAGTTGGGAAAGAGAATGAAGAAGAACCATCTCGATTTTTCTGGAACACATACTTGGGCTTTTTCGAGCCAAAGGCAATGCTATTCATGGCTGGAGAGATGGTGCAGTGGCTAAGAGCAAGCGCTGCTTGCAGTTTCTGCAGAGGACCCAAGTTCGGTTCCCAGACCCACATTTAGCAGTTCCGAAACACACTCTTACACAGTAAGAGCATCCGGCCAAGCATCCCCGAGTCATTCCCCAAGGTGGAGGGACTGATACCAACTCGCTGTACCCGGAGGAGGGCCTTAGCACCCTGCCATTCTTTGCCTTACAGCCCGCTGCCCTCCCCATCATGTGACACACGGCCAGCTCTGTCCGGGGCAGTGTCTCCCACCGCCCTCGGCAGTGTGAGTCTTTAGCTTGCCACATTCACCATGAGCATTTCCAGGGGCCTGTTTGGTCTTAAAGCAGATAAAAAAGGCAACAGCCACGCTTGCTGAAACAGGACATGAGGGCCAAATCTTTTATAATCTCAGCCCTGTCGGCTTTGTTATAAAACACGACAACAAACACTTTCCAAGGCTCCTTTGTGTTTGAAAAATCCCTCAAGTACCGAGAGGGTATGAACTCCCTGAGTGTGATGGGCCCTCAGCTGCTTCCCTGTGAGCCTACAGCCTCCGGGTTTCTATTTCCCATGGAGGAAACAGAAAACGAGTGAGCCCCAGGCTCGTTCTCCTCCTTTATGATTAGCTCACGGGCTGCCAGCTCATTTCATTACATCGTTCAAAATGAAGTAACGATGGTAAATAAAACACAATTTTGAAGTAACACATCTACTTCATTATTCCCCACCCATGGGGATCATTCCAGCCACTGAATAATCAGTCTGCATATTAATAGTCAATCACATATTAAGCTCATGTCAAAATCCAGAGGCGATTATTGGAGGGGCCAGAGGACCTTGCCAGCCCATCAACTTTGCTAAGCATCCGATGCCGGGGTGCCAGGGAAAGAATGAATGAGGAGAACCTGGCTGACGCTGCCACTCTGGAGAGGAATCCAAGCCAGGGGATGGGGAGATGGCTCAGCTAGTACATGCTTGCTGAACAACCACGAGGCCCTGAGTTCAGGACCCACGTATGTCTGGGTTTGGTGGCACACGTCTGTGACTGGAGTGCTAGAGGTAGAGACAGGTAGATCCCTAGAGCTCGCTGGCCGGCCAGCCTCGCCTGTTTAGTAAGCACCTGTTTCAGCAAGAGAGCCTATCTCAAAAGACAAGGTGGACAGCGACAGAGGAAGACACCCAAAGTTGACCCATGGCTTCTACATGCACGCACACACATGAACATGCCTTCAAGGTTATCCAGAGTGGTGTGTGGGAGGGGGTGGGCCGGAGTTCAGGCTGCGGTCTGGGGAAGCCACATCAGCAGGGGTGGAAAGGCCAGGCACACAGCACCAGGAGCTGGGGGATTGTCTGCAGCCACAGCCCTCCAGGTCGTTCTGCAGGGACCACCACAGTGAATGGCTCGAGTGTATTTCATCCCTGGCTGCACTGTCCGCTTGAGTTATAAGTTAATGGAGTAGGCCTCTGGGGGAGGGACATTTGTACTCTTGCCTGGGTCCCCAGCCCGCCAGGAGCCAGCTAGAGACTGGTGCATTGAAGGGAACTGGTTTCTTGGTCCAGATAAACATGCCCACTGAGCACTTCTACATAAAATATCATTTTAAATAAGAACGATAAGTAATAGGAAAAGAATTAAAACCGGTACTTTCCCCAGTGACCCGTTTCCAAAGAAGGCCATAGAAAGTGGTAGAGATGCAGTTGGGAACTGTACCCCAGGTTTTCTGCTTTGCAGTCCTGCCGAGGACAAAGGCCAGCTTCCAGCTCCCCAGCTGACAGGCATGCCAGCGCAGACACCAGCGTGTTCTAGAGTGTCGCAGCCCTGCTTGCAACCCCCAGAGACTCTGGGCAGCGGCCCCACCCCTGCCTAGCCTCCTTGCCAGGGACAAGTACCCTCAGTCACAGACTGTCAATATTTGCTTTCAGAGAACAGGAACTGACTCTCTGCTCTGGCGGGGCCTGCCTGGCTCCCTGCAAAGGTCACCCCAGCCTGTCTTGGCATCGCCAGGGACCGTTGCTCAGGGGCCTTCAAATAGGGTTCTCAAGAAGCATTTCGGGGTCACTGCCAGGTCAATGACACTGCAGGCTTCTGCCAACATCCACTGTCCCCATGCTCCTAGCTACAGCCTCAGCTGTTAAGCCTGCCATCTCGACCAGACACTGGACAGCTAGCTCTGATGAGCAGTGACGGCATTTCCGTAAGATCCAATATCACAGGTGCCGTCGTGTGTGTGTGTGTGTGTGTGTGTGTGTGTGTGTGTGTGTGTGCATGCGCTAGGCTGCAGCTAAGGATTTCACCTGCTTAGCTCATGCGTGCCTCACGCCCTGGAAAATACACTTTGCCGTTGCATAGGCCTGGGCTCCTGGGGCCCAACTGTGTACCTGTGGAGCATACTGGATCTTCCTTTGTGGGGAACAGCCCAAACTGTCTTCCTGGCCCCTCTACAGTTGGGCTCTGCCTTCCCACAGGCTCACCAACTTCCCGAGGACACTGAGTCTCCTCCCAGCTCCAGGGAGGCTTTCCAAGTGTGTGTGACGGTACATCATCTCCTCCCTCGGATCCTCCCGAAGCCTCTGGAAGGGCAGGGTTGCCAGCGTGAGTCACAAATGCAGAAGCAGTTGCCGGTTAACCGAGTCTGGTTCACAAGGAATCGTTTTAACGTAAATGTGGGCACGCCTGAGACCCAGATTTAACTCAGAGGAAGGATGACGTCATCCTTAGGCCAGTGCGGAGACAGAGCGGCAGACACAGAGAGAGTAATAGAGTAACAGTCAGAGAGGACTTGTGATGAAGCGGGTGTGGGCAGAGCTGAGTCCCAGGCTGCTCCATCCCTACCCTGAAGAGGTCAAGAAAGAAGGGAAGGACAGAGATGGACTTGGGGAGAAAAGGGAGAGATCAAGATGGATTTGGGGGTCTCAGCCACCCTCAAGTGGTAAGGGAGGGGCTTGAGTCTCAGGAGGCAGCCATAGGTTTATGGCCTGAACCTTTGACGTGGAGTAGCCAGATGGTTGCCGCCAAGCCTGCCAAGCTGAAACGGGTTCCAGGGACCCTCATGATGGAAGCGGAAAACTGATCCTTTGAGGCCTTTGGAGATGCAGGCTGGGGGAGGGTTCCTTTGAACTCTGATGGCCCATGGGCCTGACTTCCTCTGGGACCACAGTTCATAGAGGGCCAGAGGCTCTGTGGTGAGGATTCCACTGGGGCCCAGAACGGCTCTGCCTTGCTCTGGGCACCATTTGTTCTGATGGTTGGTGTCACGGGCTGCAGCACGACAATGAGGCCGCTCTGAGGCTATGCTGGCTGCCGCCATTCCTGTTCAGTCCGCAGAGTTTGGACGAGCAGCGAGGGCGGGCGCCCTCAGATCCCGGGGCCGCACTGTCACCCCGGCCTCAGCTGCCTGTCCTGGCTAGTCCAGTCCACAGCCTCAGGAGCCAGTCCTTTCCAGAGCTTTCCACGGAACACCTCCTCTCCTGATGTGCACAGCACTCTCTCCCCAGACCCCACATGGAGGGACCAGAACATGAAATCAGGATTTCTTCAAGGCTCGGGACTACGCTGCGTCAGTGCGGAGCAATCCTTTGCCAGTGATGAAGGCCAGACCAGGCACAAACTGAAAAAATACTGACTTCAGAAGCTCAACAATTTGAAGGCAGATGTCACATGCAGGTACAGCTGGATCTAGGTGACCGATGGCACTGAGCTGATCTCACAAAATGGCATGCCTGGTACTGTGGTCCTGGGAATTGCCTTTGTTCCCCAGCTGATCTCTTCTATGTGGTAGTGTAGCCCAGTAGGCAGAGCACTTGGCATAATGCTCAAGGGTCTGGGTTCCATCCCCAGCAGGGATAAAAGACTCTCATGACCCAATTTTAGTACCAGAACAGATCGTCCCTGTGGCCAAAGAGGTAAGGCACAGACATCCCCTCTGCGTGTGCAAAAGCTGCCATACCCACCGACACCCATTCGGTCAGTCCTGCCACACCAGGTGTGCCAAGTACACACCCAGGGTCCAGACCCAGAAAGGAGCCAGACAAGGACTCCAAAGACACAAGCAGGGCCGGCACTGAGTAAGCAGGCCCCAGGAAGTACTATGAAGCGCATGATGGATTGAGATGCTGGGGGTGTTGGCAGGAGCATGGACTAGAGAGGCCATTCAGGTCATGAGTACGAAACGGCACAGATGAGGTCCACAGGGGCAGGGGGGAGACCCAGCAGGATTTGGGGCCAGCGAGTCCCGAGGTGCTGGAGCGCTCTGAGCCTCGGGGAACAGTTTCATGGTAGCGGAGGAACCATCACTGTTCATGTGGCACACTGCTTATGCTCACAGTGTGAGTAGTAATAGGGGCCTCTCCAAGACTACCTCCAGCACAGCAGGAACCTCCTCCACTCAGCCCACTGTCCTGTGGCGCCTCCTTCCACACAGGAGCTCTTGCCAGCCTGAGTCACGACACAGAAGGAACTGCCTGCCACATGAGTCTGGTTCACAAGGAATCATTTTAACATGGGTGTGCGGCATGTCGGAGGCCCAACGTTAACTGGGCGTCCTGCACTGCATCCAGCAGGCCCTGGTAAGGGTGACTAGTCACATGGTGATCTGGAAGTCCCGCTCCTGTGCCTGTTCTGCAGGTCCTAAAGACGCAGCACTCGGGACGACTGTGGAGCCTGACTTCCTACCTGAACAAGAGAAGCCAACTCAGTCCTTGGTCGGGCAGCTAGTGACATCTGCGCTGCCAGGCCAAAGGAACAGGTGGAACCCACTGGAAGGCTTTATCAGGCTCCCAAGAAGCAGGGCTGTGGGCATGCACGACGCACAGACACACCCTGGGTGGCATGAAGAAAGGTATGGCCAGAGTACTAGTCTGTCTACGCCATCACAGGACTTCACTGAGATGGCGGGGGTGGGGTGGGGGTGGGGGTGAAAATGGTGGGTGAGAGGAGAGGTCACGAAGGGAAAAATGGAGTCAACAAGGGAGCATGTTACAGCATGAATCCCATGTATTTTCCAAAGGCCACATGCTTTAAGGCTGTCGGGTCATGAGGGACATGCCCTTGAGGGTGTATTGTGCCACCAGACTTTTCTCCCCCCTGCTCCCTGGCTACCATGCGGTGAGCAGCTTTGCTCTACCATGCCCTCCCTGCGAAGATGCTCTGCCTCCCCACGGGTCCCAAAGCAATACAGCCTGAAACCTTGGTAACCTCTCACTTCTTAGATTTTTTTGGTGTGTAAGCATGAGTCTGTGGGCGCCTCCAGGAGCCAGAAGGGGGTTCCAGATCCTCTGGAGCTCGAGCTGGAGAGAGTTTTGAGCCACTACCATGGGTGCTGGGAATCAAACTTAGGTCCCCCAAAAGAGCAGTATGTGCTATTCATGGCTGAGCCTTCTCATCAGCTCCCTTTCCTCCTTACACGTTGTCTCCACATTGTCGTAACCTAACAGGAAGCATGTCTGTGTTTGCTTCAATTTCCTTTAGCTGGGGGTCTAGCTGGAGTGATGGGCTTATTTGCGTGCGTGCGTGCGTGCGTGCGTGCGTGTGCGTGTGTGTGTGTGAATGTATGTATGCTTGTGGAGGCCAGAGGTCGATGTCAAGCGTCTTCCTCACGTTCCACCGTTTTTTTTGCGGCAGGGTCTCTCACTGGGACCCGGAGCTCACATCTTGCACTAGGCTGGCTGGTTAATGAGCCCTTGGGGTCCTCCTGACTCCACCTCCCCAGCACTGGGATTATATATGCGCTGCACCTGGCTTTTATGTGGGCGCTGGGGATTAAACTTTGGTCCGCATGCTCGCAAAACAAGCACTTTCCTGGCGGAACCATCTCTTCAGCCCTTATTTGGCTTTTAGTAAATGTCCCAGTGGTCTGGTTTTTGGCTGTTTCTCATTCAATTTTCACTCGAGTCAGAGAATACAACCCATGGCATTTCCATGTTCTGGTGTCTGGCAGTGATCAGTCCTTTTGATTGTCTGGGGTTCACTGGTAGTTCACACATGGCTGACAGAGCCAATGTGTGTTCACAGTGCCACTCCAGTGGGGTCCTTCTGAGATGAGTACTAACATCCCCTGGTACGGGTGGAGACCACACTTCTCACCACACCCTAAAATACAAACTACCTTCACAGCTTCTTTGTTAGAGAAAGGTGCACACTACGTGGGCGGGCAAATACCACTTTCACACACTGGTGTATCTGCCTGTGTTGTTCTGACTGACACCACCACTGCCTGCTTTCTGTTGGCATCTGTCTTTCGGCCCCTTGTGTCTCCTTTCTCTTTGGTGGTCTCTATGATCGGTGTGTTCACCCATTGGCAGGGAGGTTTCGGATGTATCTTCAGGTTATCTGCAATGCACTCCCATTTACTGTGTTGTGACTGGACTACGCGGGCAGCTGTTTTAGACTTCCCTCTTTTCTGGTCTTGAGATGTTTGACAGGATTAAGCTGGCTGCTGTGGCAGCTCAAGGTGAACGTGTAGTTCTTTTTGAGGCCGGCCATGTCCAAGGTCAAGTGTGACAGCTCAGAAGACAAGACATCATCTCAGGCTTGTGCTCTGCACGACTTTGAGAATAGGACTTACTTTTAGGACTCGGGAAGGGGTCAGGGTACACAGGGATGGGAGTGTAAAAAAAGAGATGATGTGGGGGGCATGGGGCTCACGGTGGCTGATGTCAACAGTCAGACAATACCATGTGACAGGAACAGGTTTAAGGATTTAAAACCAGCCAGGTGCCAGGCTGAGAGATCTCTGTGAGTTCGGAACCAGCCTGTCTACAGACCAAGTTCCCGAATAACCAGGGGCGGTTACACGGAGAAACCCTGTCTTGAAAAGCCAAAAAAAAAAAAAAAAAAAAGCAAAAAACAAACAAGAATTTAAAACTAGCTTGTGTATCACCCCAGGGACACCACCTTTATTCTGTCGTGAGAACGGTGTCTCCTTTAGAACCAAGACTCAAGCAGAATTCTAGTGTTTCCCACACACATGCCAGGTCTTTCCTGAGCTATCGTGACCCGCACGCCCCTGGGCACGCTGAGACGGTGGCCAGCTTACCTGTGGTCTCGTGTAACACAACGTGTCTTCTCATTTCTACCACAGCCCTCCTCCCTATCTTCCCAATGCACCACATGCCCTGCCCCCACCCATTTATCCTGTCAGTCAGCTTCCTAGTATTTAAGAGAAATTAGGATGTTTGTGTTTTTGTTTTTTTTCTGAATTATACATGTGTGGGTTGGTGCATCCAAGTGAAGAGGCCCACAGAGACCAGACATCAGATCCTGTGGACTTGGAGTTACAGGCAGTGGTGAGCCACCTGATGTGGGTGCTGGGAACCAAACTGGGGTCCTCCTCAAGAACAGTATGTGGTCTAACTGCTGAGCCACCGCTCCAGCCCCCAGCTTCTCATTACTCTAAAAATACACGAGGCAATCAAAAGGAGTTACTCTGGCTCAGTTACGTGTCTCAAGGTTTGGTTGGCCCTTTGGGGACTAGGCCTTTTACCATGAGCACATTTGGGGACACTCACAATCCAAACTGCAGTATCTGTCCTATTTCCTGTTGTTTTAGGGACCCATGACTGTGTGGAACGGTGTCAGGTGTCCCTCTATCTAAGGTCTATGCTAGGATTGATCTTGTGACCCAATCAGAAGCTTCTTCAGCCGGTGTCTGTTAGTTCCAAATCCATCAGAACCCTTCCTTAGAAAACAGACACAAAACTCTGCAGAGAGCCCAAAAGCCACCCTACAGGTTCCAGACTGTCAGTCTCTCAGAACAGAACCACCCACTGATTCAGGACAGACCTTGACCAGGGCCAAGAGAACTTGGTGAGGCCAAATGGGACTCAGAGGGAGCACATTCCCCAAAGCATCATTCAGGAAACACAAATATCAGAGCAGAGATGAAAATGGAATGAAAAGCCAGGCGGCGCATGCCTTTAATCCCAGGCCGATCAAGGCCACTCCTGTCTATAAAGCAAGTTCCAGGATAACCAGGACTGTTATGCAAAGAAACCCTGTCCTGAGAAGAATGAAAAACAACAAAAAGAGAATGGAATGCATAAGTTCACCTACACAAGAATTGCAAGTTTCACCCACCTGGGCCCAGACGGAAACTTCGGTCACATCGTCACCAGCGTGTCCACACAGACTAATCATGAGGCGAGTTGGGTATCTGGAGAATTTTCTGGAGTGCTAAGAA
This sequence comes from Peromyscus maniculatus bairdii, assembly GCF_049852395.1. Taxonomy (NCBI): domain Eukaryota; kingdom Metazoa; phylum Chordata; class Mammalia; order Rodentia; family Cricetidae; genus Peromyscus; species Peromyscus maniculatus. The sequence continues at coordinate 16,513,225 of NC_134874.1, read as the reverse complement.
TCAAAGCCAGGCCCTGTTCACATCAGCGATCACTACACAACTAAGCATCCCTGACCTTGCTAGTTGCAATTCTGCTGTTCCACAGGGAGGCAATGGAGGGACCGCGGGCGGTCGGCACGTGTTGCACGGCCTGAGCCTGGCCCGGCCCTCTGCCTCACCTGTTCCTGCTTAGCTCTTGCCCCGTGGGGCTGTCAGCTGTTCACCTCTCCCCAGGCTGACTTGGCTGAGCACTCTTCCATCTGCTTCTGATCCTTGTCTCCTATCCACCATTTCAAATGTCTGAAGAGAACGACAATGGTGCAGACAGACAGCTGCGTGTGGTTGGAAATACTAGAGAAGCACGGCCTTTATAGAGATGGGACCTGTGAAGGCCCAAGTCAAAGAGGTGTCCCCCTCCCCCCCCCAGGTACACCCTGAGCAGACTAGGTGCTCACAGACTCCAGTCCTTCCTTGAGGATCTTGTGTCCAAGCTCCCCCCCCACCACACTTCCCAACCCTGTTCCCTTCCGAGTGGGCAGCCGTCACTTCCATCTCAGGGACCTGAACGTGGACTTGTTCCTCAGAGCTGGTGGCTGCTTCACAATGGATCAGGCATGTGTTCTTGCTTCTTAACCAAGTGTGCACCAGTCAGAACAGACGAGAACGGACTCACAGAAGACCCGCCTAAGGGTCTAGGCAGATGACAGACGTGGCATGCACAGAATATGAGTGCTACCAACATTTTAAGATTAAATTTCGCATGAAAATCTATTCTAGGGCACAAGGACAGCCAATACCAAGCCCCAGGACTACCGAACTCACACACCACACAGGAAACATGGAGCCCTGTTATAAAGTGATTTTATTAAATTGATTTAGACATACTGTAGGTCAAATAATATTTTCTGAAGATAACAATTATGGACTTTAAAGCTTGACATAAAATTAGTAGCTTCAAAAGTGTTAGTTGTATTCCCCAGCAACAGCATGATAAAATAATTCAACTATGTAGAAATATAGAACTCTAGGACTAGCTGGAAATTGGGAAATCATTTAGTCCAGTGTCCTCATTCTGTGAGAAAACTAGACCTGAAGATTAAGCGATTTGCCCAAGCTTATATACCTAGTAGTAATAAAGCTAGAAATCAAACCAATTCTTCCTAAAACTAAGATTCTATCGATGATATTTCAACTGGCTCTCTATCAACTCAAAGTCTAGGCTTTCCTCTAATGCTCCACGCTGTGGTGACATTGAGTTAAGACACTACAGTAAATTGCTGTGGTGGCTGTGAGGCCTGGAAGGGGCTTTGTGAGTCAATAGCCCTCTGGAGAGGGGGAAGGCAGTGACCAGTGGGCCAGAGGCTTGCCTGCAGGCGTCTGCACTGAAATGCATGGTAACAGATTCATGCCCAAACACAACCCACTGACTGTGTGCTCCGATCAAGCCTCCTCTACACACCAAGGCTTCAGTCTTACAACAGCCTCTTCCAGCCAAACACCTAAAAAGCAAAACAAAACAAACAAACAAACAAAAAAACAAACCTGCAGAGAAAAACCAAGCAGTCTTGTATTTCTGACCATCTGGGAAGTTCTTTCTCCAGCCTTAAATGGCTGGCAGAAGCCACCAAGCCAGTCACCCACTTCAGACTTACAGGTCATTAGTTTCCCCAAAGACTTCCTGAGCAAATGACTGCATGTGGGAGACCGAGAACGGGAATGAGAAGGAAACGGATATGGGAGCTTTGTGTCGGTGTCACCGGGGACTTTTGGTCTTCTCAACATCCCTCGAGTTCCTCCGAGAGTTTTAGCATCAGTCAGTAGAAACAAAATAAACACAAGAGGCCCATAAATGCTAGGTGCTAAGCTCAGGGCTCAGCGCCTGCCTCCCTCCCCAAACTCCCTCCAACACCTGCATCTCGTCCCCAGGGCCAGCAGCACCTGTGCTGTGTACTCACACTGCTCCCTCACCTGGCCCCAGCACCTTCAGCGCAGAGTTTCTGACCCTTGCTACCTGGCCCCCCACCCCCCTCTACATACCACCCTAGTTTATTTCTCATAGCACTTAATCACTACTGCAAACTACATTATTTATGTGTTAACTTGTTATCCCGTTTCCTCCAGAGGTGAATTTCATGATCCAGTGGCATTCCCAGCACCCAGTACATGTCCGACACCCAGGAGGCGTTCAATAAATACTCAGTGAATGAATGAGGATGGGTCAGCAATACACACTCATGCCTAAAAAGAACTGTATGTGATCCATGATGACATCTACACATTATTGCCTGAGATGACAGATCCATCCTCAGTGACTCCCCAGTCAGCCCTCCCAAGGCCTCCCCAGCTGGTAGGGAACCCCGCCATTTATAAAAGGAGCCCAAGAGGGTCACTCTTGAAGCAGACAAGCTCAGTTTGCTTGCTTCTTCCTCCCTGATATATACATTCAGCTACTTAAAAAAAATTTCAAGTTAAAGCATGTGACGCAGCCACTAGGAAAAAAGTCTAACTTAGAGACACAGTGATTAGCAGAGTCCACAAACTAAAGAAAAGTTCCAGAGCATGTACATCTGCCAGTGATTTCCTGATCGGCTGAGTGAGTGCATATTATGACTTTCCTAAAATCTAAAATGAAATTTAATGCCATCTAGGAAGGGGTAGGTGTTTATAGGTACTCTGAGGACACGAGGTAAGGTGGATTCAGAAATAATGGGATATGTGGAAAGCTATGTCAGAATTGAGTCAAGTGGCAACCTCAGAAATACCAGGACTTGGCCTTCAAGGGAGCTGTCCATCTTTAAATGCACTGACCGGTAGGTAGGCTTGAATAAAGGAAGGAGCGTGTGGTCCAAAAGGGGGTGTCTGGCATTGCCTTGAAGCACAGCACAGATAGAAGGTGACTCAGAGGCTAAGCAAGACTCGTGAGTTTTGAGGATTCTTTCAGCTGCTGAGGCATGTTGCCAGAGTCCCAGGAAACACGTACCCATGACAGGGACACAATACTCCATCTTGGGCACATACAAAGAAATTCCAAGTTCAGAAAAACACAACCTCACCTAAACCTCCTCAGAAAGAATGTTCTTCTGGGAACTGCTGTAGATGTTCCCGGGGTCAATGTAGGTGGATTTGGGGTTTCCTTCCTAGTGGCACTTACGGGTTTAAGATTTTTAATTCTTAGCAAAACATCTTTATATAACTGATATTTTGAGATGGTTTCTCTCCTTGGTGTGTACTCTCTGGTGGATGCAAAGACTTGTACTCTGGCTAAAGGCCTTGCCACACTCATCACACTTAAAAGGTTTCTCCCCTGTGTGCACTCTCTGGTGGATGCAGAGGCTAGAACTCTGACTGAAGGCCTTCCCACACCCACAACACCTATAGGGCTTCTCCCCTGTGTGAACTCTCTGGTGGATGCAGAGGCTGGAGCTCTGACTAAAGGCCTTCCCACACTCGTAACATTTATAGGGCTTCTCTCCAGTGTGGACTCTTTGATGCATGCAGAGGCTGGAGGTGTGCCTGAAGGCTTTCCCACACTCTTCACATTTGAAGGGCTTCTCCCCAGTGTGGACTCGCTGGTGCATACAAAGGTTAGAACTATTACTGAAGCCTCTCCCACACTCACTGCAGACATACGGCTTCTCGCCAGTGTGGACTCTCATGTGGATTTGAAGATGGGAGCTCCAGTTGAAGGCTTTGCCACACTCATAGCATTTATAGGGCTTTTCCACAGTGTGGATTTTCTTATGTCTATTCAGTTTTGTTGTCGTGCTAAAATCCTTACCACAATCATCACATTTATAGACCTTCTCTCCTGTGTGGTCTCGCCAATGAATATGAAGTTCTGATATGTGAAAGAAACCCTTATCACACTTGTCACATTTATGGGGTTTCTCTGCTGTGTGGATTTTCTGATGCATAAAAAGATCTGCTCTCTCAGAGAAAAATTCCCTGCACATGGGGCACTTGTAGATCATTTTTCCTATTTGGTATTGTGACTTAGAGAAGAAAGTGTCCTTACAACTATGAGTTCCAGGACTGCTACTTCATAAAGCCTCTTATTTTGCCATCTTGGCAGTCTATCTCAGGCTCGCTCTACTGGGCAAGCTTACTGTCAGCCCCAGCTTCTCCCTGCCTGTCTTTCTGTGGAAGGCTTCTTCCTGCATAGTGTTCCTCACTCAGAGTTCTTACTGATTACACAGTCGCACTGGCTTTCATAAGAATCCCATAGCTCACCAGCACAGAGCTTTCTTTCCTTTAGACCCCCTGTGGTCAACATTCCAGGGGCAGGAATGAGCAAGCTTTGTTCGGAGCCCCTGGAGTCTCTCCGATGTGCAGTACTCTTCGATTTCTCACTCATAAAACAAAGCCTGTGTAGTGCGATCTGTCTGTCCAGGGCAGAAGGTGCCAGCTGGTGGTGAGTCCCGGTAGCACCCTCAGAAGAGTCAGAATGTCGCTCTGCCTCCTGCCCATCAGATGGCAGCTCTTGACAGCATGAAGGTTCCTTGCTCCAAGGACAGCCAGCCTGGGAACTCTATACAGTAGCACGCTGGTTTTCTGTAATACAAACAATAGACAACATACTATGTCCTTTCTGCCCAGAAACATCCATTGATCTCAGGATTAATATTACTTAAATGGGACAGAGGGGGCACAGGGGAACAGGGGATACACACACACACACACACACACACACACACACACACACACACACACACACACACACACACACACACACCTTTTTTTGGATCCTGAAGAGGCAGCTCGCTCATCTTCCAGAGGGACGTCTCTTGGACTTGCAGGTCTGAGAAGAGAATTTGAAGATATCATGCTCCTGTTCTAGACCAAGTACATGATCAATTACAGCAGCTTATCAGTTATCTGAACATCAAGGAGAGAATCTGACAGAAGAGAACTCCTCTCAAGACTCATAAGCAAGTTCGAGGATTAGCTGTCCTGAAGAATAAGAAAAAGCACCTCTGCTTTGAAAGATTGACCCCACGTGTGAGAAAGAAGATGCATGTCAGCATCAAACATTGCCTGGCTAACCCTCCTCAATGCCTTCCTGGCATGCAAATAGCTTCCGATCTTTACCCTGGCACTAGGGCCCTGCATGGCCTGCCTGGTCCTCTCTGTACTTCGCTCTCCTCTTCAGTTCCCACATAAGCCAACTGCAGCCTGCCTTAAGGCCTTTCCGTCTGCTCCCGGGCTGGACCCCCTCTCCCACTGTGTCAGCTCCCACTCCCCTGAGCAAACGAGGCCCTCAGCAGGAGTCAACATTAACCTCAGCTGGGTTTGTCAAAGCACATATAACTTGTAATTATTTTGTTTCCCTGGGTTTTGACCCCTCCTGTACTGGGATGTAAGCACTGTGAGAGATACTTGGCATGTTGCTAACTACCACGCTCTGGCTAAGTATGTCCATGGTCTTTTAGGACCCTACTCCCACCCCACCGGGGCTGCCTCATTCTAGAGAACAGACAGGAAAACATCTGCCATTGCCTTATTTTAGGCTGTGGATAGTCCCAGGGGACAAAAATAGAAAGATGAGGAGGGGACTGAAGAAGCAAAAACCCCCCAATTACTCACCAGAGAGTATCTGAGGCCATGTTGGCAATCCTTTCATCTCACACATTTTATACAGTGATACATCAAGTAATGAATGAAATGGCATCAATAGGCTGCATGTGTATGTGTGTGTGTACACACATGTGACATAGCACATACACACGGAAGTCAGAAACTCCTCAAGAGCTGATCCTTCCTTCCCACTTGTTTTGTTATTGTGTGCTGTCAGGGAGTCTCCTGTCTCCCCCCATTTCACTGCAGGAGTGCTGGGATTACAGACACACACTAACATGCTTGTGCCCGTGCTCAGCTTTACCAAGGTTCTGCAGACTCAAACTTGAGTCCTTGTGCTTACACAGCATCTGCTTTTACCCACTGAGCCACCTCCTCCACACCCTCAGAAAGCCTCCATAAAACAGCAGCTTTTTAAAAAGGACTACTTTGTTTTTATGAATGTATGTACATGCCGTGTGTGTGTGTGTGTGTGTGTGTGTGTGTGTGTGTGTGTGTGTGTGTGCCCACGGAGGTTAGAAAAAGGTGTCAGATCCTCTGAAGGTAAGAGTTATAGGTGGTTCAGAGCTATCTGATGTGGGTGCCGGGAACTGTCCTCAGGAAGAACAACAAGAGTGCTTAACCACTGAGCCATTCCTACAGCCCCTAAAATGACACTTAACAGTTGCTCCAAATACAGACAAGGTATATGGTGACCAAAACATCAACAGAGAGCTTGCTCTGGGTCAAAGTGTTAGGACAATAAGGCAGTGGTCACTGTCCCAGGCCAAACTGAACTCTCTCTGTGGTAGGTTGCCAGGGAGCAGGCAGAGAAACCTGAGCCAGGCTGTAGAGGCAGTTACCCTGTTTGCGGCAAGAATCCAAGGGTGCAGGGGTGGGGCTCTGGATCAAAGACAGCCGGACTACCATACAACAGCAGGTCTTCCTTTGGAACCTGACACAAATAAACCACCAGCTAAAAGAGGCTATTGGGTGGCACATGGGTACTGTACCTACAAAGAAATGCCACTATAATACATACACAAAGCAATGTCTAGTCTTGGGTCACTCTGATGTCCACAGGAGTGGCAAGGTGATACGGTGCTTCAGAAACAAAACAAGGAAAAAGAAAAGTAGGCAAAGTAAAAAGCACAAAGGACAAGCCTTTCAAGCCAGTGAATCCAGAGTACAGGAGAGGATGAGGAAGAATACTGTGTGTCTTGCTGAAGTGCCAAGAAAACAGCTCCCCCTCCCCCCGCCAGGCCAATGCAGAAAAGGCTGAGGGCCAGGCACACCGTCACCCGGGGTGCTATGATCCAAATGAACCCCATATGGTTCAAGTCTCCAGTTGAGCCTGTACGCAGGACATGAGCTGTAAGTATCTCAGAAGAGCTGCGAGAGGCAGGGCTACGGTGGCCACAGAGGACAAAGGAAGCCAGCCTCTGGCCTTCCTCTGAGCCAACACCAGGCACACTTTTTAGGAAAACAAAACAAAACAAAAAAAGCAACTGAAACCCCAGAAAATGTGCTAGGGAACCAGCCAAAGGCCTAAATACTAGACAAAGCTCCACAAGTTGGATCTCTAGAGACAAAGGCGTGGCTCAGTGATGTGCCATGAGCTCCAGAACTCTGAAGGGTTAAAAGCACATGGCTTCTAGAATGCTCAAGACTTGGCCTTATATAAGCCTCATCTTCAATACCCAGCAAGGCCTGCTTGGTGTGCCTGCCTGCTCAAAGTGACCTCACACTGCAGGTGAAACTGAGGACTGGTGCCCACGTGAGGCAAGAAGTCAAGAACTAAGTCTTCAATGCCCGAAAAGGACACCAAGAAGAGAGGCTCCAGGCTGTGGCACTGAGGGGCCCCTGAGGGTAGGACACATTACAACAGGTGGGACGGGGGAAGGGCTGATGGCAGACCACCCTCAGAGGCGGTCAGGCCCCAAAGCCACACACAGCTGTGTTGGCTGCTACCACACTTACGCTCCTCCTCCACAACTGCACACGCCCCAGCTCTGAGTTCCAGGAGAAAAGAACAGAGCAAGCACAGATACTCCAAATGAGACCCAACCTGAGGCAGAACTTGAGTGACAGACTCTACTTTAAAAAAAGTTCAGAGCCAGGCTGGGGAGGAAGGGCTGGTAGTGGTATTGGAAACATGGCTTCCTTTAACATTCCCTGGTACATGCACTGCTGACCAGAAGGTTTAACTTTACTGATTGAAAAAGGTGAGCTCTTGACTTTCTGAGGGATTTCTCCACGCAGGCCCATAATTTCCACCCAGTAATGCAGAGCAAGTGTGTGCGGTCTCCACAGAGCAGCAGCTGGGGAGGCAGCACACTGTGGAGCAGGGACCAGGAGAATGTAGGTGCCAACACTAGATGCCAGTTCTCTGAAGTGGAAGCCAAGGATGGTAAGCTATAATTGTGTGCCACACATGGACACCTGGGTAGGGGGACCCCAGTGAAGTTCCTGGAAAGCTGCAGCCACACACACAGCCTCCAACTTCAGCCACCACTGTGGAACAGGCCGAGGTCAGGACTTCCACACAGGCACGCAGCTGTCCCCACTGGCTGAGGAAACCTGAAACTAGAAACCCAGCAGTTGAACTTGCCCAGCCTGGCTAGCCAGGTGAGGTGAGCAGAATGGCACCCTGGGAGATAACTCTTAGAAGATTACAGGAAGATGTGTGCAGAGCAGCTGGGGGCTGATGGCATTTGAAATAGGTGTGGGAAAATGATGGTTTTTCCAAAGATGGGAAACTGAGTGAGGCGATCATGTTAAATGAAATGAAAAGAAAGGGGTTTAGACATGTCCTCCCTCAGTACCAGACCTGGCATACAGGTCCCAGCATGGTTTGGCATCCATTTTACTAACTGAGATGATGTATATGGCCTTTAGAAGGAGCTGGCTCTGGGAGCTCAAGGCTACAGTGCTCTGTGCTTTGTTCTATTTGGAAAAAAAAAAAAAAAAGGCACACACGTTCAGGCTGCTAAGACCAACAGCAACTGATAATCAGCAGTTATCACAGACTAGTTCTGGGAGTGACCAGAAACAAGAACATGCACAGGTTGTACTCAGGTTCAAGCCCTGAGTGATGGGTTCCTAGGGAGTCCATTTGTTCCTTTGCAGTCGATCTGAAATTTTCATAAAAAGCCTAAGAGGCCTTTGCAAATCCATCTGCTGTAATAAAGGGTTCTTAAGCCCTAGGAAAGACACACAACAGCACTCTCACAATTCAGTTGAGTAATCCATGCAACCCAGCCACAGCGTCCCACACGAGAGAGGCTAAGGCTAGCCTGTGTCTGCCAGCATTCTGTCCATCAGGATTGAAACTGTCCTTGCCTACAAACACCCCGACCCCAGCATTTTGCCCGGAGAACACCATGGAGTCTTCTCTGCTCACAGCATCTCCAGTCTCCTAACCACTTCTGGTCCTACCATTTGACTCCTTTCCTACTTCCCATTGTAGCTCAGCTCCCACAGTGCCCCTGTCCTCAACAGAAACTGCTCTAAAACTCATGCTCATCAACCCTCCTGGGGTCACCACACTCTCACACCTGATATAGGCTCCAATGCAGCCACTTAACTGCTAACTTTCATGCCAGTCTGAGTAATGTCCCCGTCTTTCTGAAACCAACTCCCTCCATGTCTACACATGATCTTGAGCACTGAACAGTGCCATCAGACTTCATCTGGGATCACAAATCTTAAAAGGATACTTAGCCCCTCCCTATTTTTCTGCAAGTCCTGGATATACACTCACCCAGTATTTTAACTTCCAGCATACTGTGTTCTTTTCTTAAGTCCCCTCATGTGTCTAGACAAGGACCTCTGCTAGCACGCAGGCCGCTCCTCTATTTGACAGATACTCTGGTTTATCCCTCTATGGGGTCTATGGAATGTCTTCCTGTCTGTTCTGGAGAAGAATTTCTTCAACCCCCAGCAGTTGTCAGCCAAGACGCAGCAGAAGTTCCCCAAAGAGCTCTGGACTCAGGATGCCCCAGGCTGTCCACCTCCCCCATGAACAGCCCCGACCTCACAGCCTTTACTTGTCATGGCTGACCCGGTCTAAGGCACTCCTGCAAACATCTTCTTCTCTCAGTAACCATTCCACAACTCACTGCCAGCCCTCACCTGCTTTCTTTCCTGACAGCTCTGCTCACCAAGTCCCTTCTGTCCCAAGTTTCCACCCCGTAATGATCAGGTTCTAATTGCACTCCTTCACACTCCACAGACATAGCTCTTCCAAACATACCGCTGAGGCTGTCCTTTCTGGTTCCTCCCCCACCTGAATCCTCAGCCTCACCTTACGAGACAGAACAAGGCAGGAAGAAGGGCCAGCACCGGCTGTTCTAAAACAGGAGAAAAGATCACCTGTGGATCTATCTCCAGGGCTCAGCCACTCAGGGAGAAATGCTAATGGCTAGCTTTCTGCAAGATGGGGTTTTTCTAACAGACACACCAAAAGGACCAACTGCAGAAGTCTCTGCCTGCCCATCCAGATCTCTGCCTTCTCACACTGACATAGGACATGACTTGGTTTCTTTCCACTGTCACTGTTCTGAGCCTCCCACCTGCTGGGAATGTACGTGGCTTCTGCCACAACTTGGCAGGCAGTCACTGCACCATCTACATGTACCCCCTCAGACCTGTAGCCAGCTGCCTCTGTACCACATGCCCAGAGAACAATGACTTCTCCTCACACAGCATGTGCATGTATGTGTATGCTCTCCCCCCTCTGCAGACTGCAGTCTTTCCCTCCTTCTGCAAGTAAAAGGCGGCAATTCTGCCTGAGGTCGTCCACGCAAACACCATTCCCCTGAGGACATCTGAAATGGGAAACATCTGCAGCAGTGTTTAGAAACATCTGCAGCACTTTGAAGACAATGACCCTATTACTCACAAGTCAAGTAAAAATGCCCCTCTGAAGGAACCTGAAAGCACCGCAAGCTTTCTGCAGCTCTCTGGCTGTGTGCTGCTCTGAAGTACTAGAACCCCACTCTAGGCAAGTGCCTATGAAGCATTAGCCTCTCTATGCCAGGCCTGTGGACATATCCATCATACCTCAGACCCACAGAGAACATGCCATGTAATCAGCCATCCAGAGCACTAGGTGCAGTTTCTGGGGAAACAATGGAAAACAGACATGACCACCATTTATTTCTCTACCCCAGCACTTCTCAGAACCCAATCCTCACACTGCCGAGGGAAACAGCCACTGGATCACCTTTCTCACCGACAGCTGCAGATGGTGTCATAGAGGCTGGGGAGGACTCCAAGAAAGATGGTGATACATGGGTGGGGAAGTGCAGTGAGTCACAGCAACTTTGAGAACTGGAAGGCTGTGCTGGAAGAGCCTGAATCCCAGCTCCCCAGGGCATGTGGATGAGTGGCTGTGATACTCGAAAGCCAGCATACCTGCCAGCCTAGGAGAGAGCTGTTCCAGAAGAGACGACCCAGAACAGAGAAACACAGGCCTGTGTTCCATGGACAGCTGACTAGGGCCAGGCACTGGGCCTGCTTTGGAGAGTGTGAGGGCTGCAGCACACACCCCAGTCCCAGAGTCTTTGGAGCAGGCTCTGGGAGAGACCTCCCCCGGAGCACAGATGGTAGCACTTCTGAGCTGAACACCCCCCCACCCCCGCCCCACAAGATAGCCACAGGAAGACTAGGAGGGAAGTAGAAGTTCAGTGTGGGGAAGGCAGGGGTGGAACAGAAGCAGGCCTCGGTCAGAAGTTCCAACCAGCTAGACTCGCTCCATGTGAAATGACAGGACTTCTCTGTGGAACTAGGTTTCAAGGAAATAAAACCATTCCCACGGTCTGACCCCTGGTGGTAGTGTCTTATCTTCAGAGACAGGAAGGCACCGAGAGCTAATCCCAAAGGCAGACTGACAGCAGGGAACACAAGATGGGACGCCCCAGGGGGACTGCAGTTTTAGAGGATAAGAGCGCTAGGCAAATAGGAGCTAGCTAGCACTTATTGTTCATCTCCAAGCTACTCTGAGTCCTGGGATGGGGACACCCTCTTCCACTTCAACCCCTTCCAACGCTGTTCGCTCAGAATCATCTGGGCCTGACTCCTGACACCCCTACTCCCTCCATGTGGCTTCTCTTCTAACATCACTCTGTCCCAAGTCCCTCTCCTATGTAGCCCAAGCACAGCCCAGGAACAGAACCCCTGGCTCTGACTGCAGGACCAAGTGCCCACATTCTTCTAGAATCATCAGCTCTGTCAAGATAGGAGAACCATGCACTGGCATCTCTCCAATCCCATACTTAATACAGGCTGGGATGCGGCCCTCACCTGGTTAAGAGAAGGACTTAATAGATGGTGGGTCCTAATGTTTTTTAAAGCATGGCATCCTTACAGGCACAGAGGCAAATAAGTGGAGATAGGGCAGAGACTGAGATGTGTACGAGAGCCAAGGCATGTCAAGGCTACTGGCTGCCCCCAGACACTGGAGGAGACAAAACTGTAGCTTCCCTGGGGGTTCAGAAGGAGTGGGGCCACCATCATCTCCTAGCAGCCAGAGAGGATGAAATCTGTCCACGGCACTTTGTGACAGCAGCTTGAGAAACTACTAAAGACGGAAAAGGCACACTGTCGGGAGCCCTGTTCCATCTGGGGACAGTGCACAACATGGATGTCTTTGTTAGTGATGTGCATGTTCTGTATGATCCACACTTCTCTAAAAGTTGGATTCCCCTCCTGCCTATGCACTCAGAGGGAAGGGGTACAGCTATGTAACTCACTTACATACTTTCCTCCAAGAGATGACACTAAACTAGGCCCTAACTTCCCCTTTCCAGTCGAGTGCTTTCACTCTTTGCTTCACTTCTCCAGGAAACAGTTCCATACGCAGTGAGTAGCTCCCCTCAACCCATGTAGCTGGTAGCAGCAGGGCAAAGGGGTAGTCAAAACTCACCGCCAGAGCAGCCGGACTCAGAGTCTTTATGCCATGGGCACAATGCAGGTAGCACTGCCCCATCCCCACCACAGCACACAAGCATGCCTTGTCTCAGGCACACAAGAATGAGTAACAGTGCCCTAGGCCAGGGACTGACCTAAGCGGCCCCAGTGGAAGCAGCCACCAACACTCCTCATGATGCACATTCTTCCCAATCCAGCCACTGCCCTAATTCTACCCCTTAAATCTGACCCATGTGCCCACTGTCGACCACAGACAAAACCATAAACACATATATATACATATGTATCTCCAGCTCAAGAGAGGCTTGAAGCCCTTCTCAGGACCAGCAGGCTCTGCACAGACAGTGGTACGTTCAGGCCTGTTCTTGAGATCACCTCAGCGCTGAATTCTTACAACAACTCTTTTTGTATCTCCCATCTGGTGTCCAGCGCATTCTTCTGCTTTTCTTCTTCTACACAATGAACAGAACCCTCTTCTCTAAGGAGCCTTAGGATACGCAGTGGCTCATACACAACAAACATCTTGTAATCTGGGCTCCAGTTTGCTGTGGGATAATCCTTCTGTATACTGTGAATATGTATTGCTTTCATTGGTTAATAAAAAAAGCTGACTGGCCTATAGTGAGACAGAATAAGGCTGGGCAGGAAAGCCAAACTGAAAATGCTGGGGGGGGGGGGGAGAGAAGGGCAGTCAGAGAGATGCCAGACACCTGGGAAGTAAGATGCTAGAGGACAAGTAAAGCCACGAACCATGTGGCAATACACAGATTAATAGAAATGGTTAATTTAAATGTAATAGCTAGTTAGTAATAAGCCTGAGCTATTGGCTGAGCATTTTATTCATATATAAGCCTCTGCATGTTTATCTGGGAGCGGGTGATCAGGACAGAAAGACTCCGTCTACCCCAGTTCTCTTGCTTACTAACACTGTGACCTCAAGCACATTATCTCCAGACCCAGCTTCCTCAAATGTTAGAGACAGAATACCACACCCTCATCTGCCCTCAGGGTCCTGTGAAAAGGCACCAAGACAGTATATGAGCGCTATGCGACCAGTGTGTCTGCCTGAAAACACAGGGACCTATGCTATTGTCACCTGAGGGGAGCTACAGGAACCCATGAAGAACAGCTTATCCTCCTTGTTATCCTAACTGCATCCCTTCCTTAAGGACTTCCTTTCCATTTTTAAACAGTGATAAAACATTTAAAAATGTTTTAGCATTTATGTATTTTGTGTATAATAAAAAATGTGTGTCTGCAAGCTTGCCTTAGTGCATAATACAGAGATCAGAAAACAACTTGCAACAATCAATTCTCCCCTTCACCATGGGGATCAAACTCAGGTGGTCAGGACTGGAGTAAGAACCATTATTTGCTGAGCCATCTTGCTGGCCCTGAATTAACACTCTTGTAAAATTTTAATTTTCACTTCTATTATGGGAGACATCAAAGCTTGTAACCACAGAATTTTAAAGCTCTCTGATAATTTTTCCAAGCTTGAAGAGGCTCAGAGACACCAAGGGCTGAGAATCTACCTAAAACACACCCTGGAAGAGGCTTGGGCATATGTGAATAGCAACACACCCTTGCATGTCCTTTGTGATTTCCACCATCCTCAGAATGGAAATCAGACTGTCCTCAACATAAAGTGGGGGGCAGAAGAGGAGATGACACAAAACTACCCCCAAGTCTTCTAAAATCATTCCAATGTATTTGCTTTAAAGGAGTATCATTTCCAAGTGGAAGCAGCTTACTAATCTTGGTCCTCAGCTGCTCCCCTGAAGGATGGGAGCCCCACTTTTAAGAGAGTGCAGCCCACCTCAAAAGCCATCAGGAAGCCTCAGAGATAAAAAACAAGTAGGCTCTAACTTGGCAGGTCTGAGATGAAGCACAATTCCAAGGTTCCTAAGTCCCCGTCACACCAAATTCAATGAAAAGACCACTTGGTATTGAGGCCTGTGTGCTCCCCACCCCCGACCACCAATGGGACGACAGGACACCACTCCTTCCCAGGTCTAGGTAAACAACTGTCAGGTGACCTTCCTCCCATCAACACCACCACTACAGAAAGCCACAGCTGAACACCAAGAAGCAGCCCTAGCTAAGAGGTCGGGTCCACTCATCTTCACTCAATGCCTAGGACTGTGCAATTTGGCCAGGGCCTCTCTGCTTCTGTCAGTACCAGCAGCCTGGAAGACGCCTTTCCCATTGCCCAGGGAGGCTTATGCTCCACAGAGTCCTCATACTTCCTTTGGCACTCTAACACCAGCTCTCTTCTTTCTCCTCAGTCACATCAGATGTGTCCTGGACCACTGCCCCACAAGTCACAGTGAGGCCCTACCTACAAGCTGTCCCAGCTTTTCTAACACAGCTGCTAAGGCTTGCAACTCTGCACCACACCTGACCTCCAGCTGATGACAACTGGGAAAACCTGGGGCCAGACCATCCTTTCTCAGGGTACTGTCACAGTAGAAAAGTGGGCCTTCTTCCTGCTCAGGGCCAATTACAAATACTGAAAGCCAGACAGACAGAGTTGAATACAAGTCCAACTCAGACTAGCCCCAGCATGGACCAGGGTTGCACCGGTCTGCTTTGTATGGTCGGACCTTCTATGCTAGCAGGCCATAGTCTAGAAAACTTCTGAACACAGGACTGCTTCAGAGCAGGGACCCTCAAACAGGGCTTCCCTCTGGGGCTGGATGCTAATGGATGGTATCTCAGCAATGGGTCATAAGGATTTAAATGCCCCCTTAGCAGTCGGCTTCTCCCAGATGGATTCTGAGTGCCCTCCTGCCTCCACTGTAACAGAAGATGCTTCCCTAAGGGTTTCCAAACCCTTTAGGTTCTGAAACCTTTAGGCTGCTTCTTAGACTTGTCCAAAGTAGCTCTGACTACGGGTGGGCTTCTAAAACCAGACTGAAGACATCAAGCAAGTTCTATCTTTTCCTTTTCCGGAATCCTATCAAAGTGTAAAAATCTTGCTCCCTTATTTACAGATCTGCTGTCATTCTTGCTGCCTTATTATCTGGGTCTGCCACCACTGCCGGGGAAAGGCTCCAGTCACCCAGTATGACTGCAGCCCGTGGCCTGGGCCACTGCAGGACCTTGTAGCAGAGCATCCTCATCCTTCCTCCTCTTTCATTACACCTACACACCTCCAAGTCTAGGTTCCCTGGTTTAGTTCATAGCAGACCGAAGTGTTCCTGGGCCCTGGGTTTTCAGAGACATAAGGATGAGATGCCTTCACTCTGTCCTGGGGGTGCTGTACTCCAGAGGCCTCAGCCCAACAAGGAAAAAAGACACAAAGGGTCATCTGATTTTTTTAAACCAGAAATTTCCACAAAGACTATGAAACTGGGCCCAGAGGACAGAAAATTATAGAGGGAATAAAGTCAAGTTCTCTGAGTGAGGTTGAGGGCTTGATGGAAAGCCCTGGGTGTTCTCTTGCTGAGATGACCCAGAGACTGGCACAGCTGGGCGGAGGCCTGGGCACTGCTGCTTGCTGTGTGATCCTGGGTGACCGCAGGCTGTCTGCACAGTAGGATAACAACATCTCCAGTGACTGGCTGAGATAATTGCAGAAAGGAACAAGTAGGAAAGTTCCTCTCAGAGTGTCCAGGGCACAGCTGAGGCTAAAACAAACATTTGTTTATTATTTCCTGTACTTTAATTAGTGCACGGCCGAGTCTGGTGTCTGCCCAATGTGCTACTTGATGGGCAAGGTTTCTGAAGGCTATGAGCCCATCTTCAGTAACGAAGACTCCTCCTCCACCCGAGCCTTGTCTGTGTCCCTACCACCGCCACTACTGTCCTCACTTTCCCACGCCATCTCCAGAAATGGCAACATAATGGAAGATGACAGCCTTTGGGGATAGCACACACAAGGACTAAACTTACCTTTTCTACCTAGTAAGTGTGTGTATAATCCTTGGTCTCACACTAACTAGCTATGTAGCTACTAGTAACTTGTCCCCATCAGCCTCAGCTTGAACCGCTGGCCCGAGTTAAGAAAGCTGGGGGGGGGTTCATGCCAGCTGCACCCTCAGTTAAGCCCCATTAAGAGGTGAGGTGTCTACTCTGCCCTCAGAAGGAGGAGCACAATGGGTAAGCACCGAAACAGAAGCTCCCCAGGGAATGGCTAAGAGGCCTAGCAAGGGTCAGGGCATGACAATATAAAAATGCCCCCTTCTCCATCTATACTGCCTACTCCAGACACTACAGGGTGGGGAGAAGTAAAAAGAAAGGACGGAGGGGCAGGCCAATCCGTTCCCTTTCTCAACAGGACTCACGCACTAACCCAGCTTCCTTCCTCCACTGCTGCAGTAGTGAGTGCCAAAGGGACACATCCAGCTCAAGCTCCGGGACAATAGGCTGGAAAGCTCCAGCCACTGCCAGAAAATAGGCTGAAGACTAGCACAGACCCACGTCAGCCAGCTCCAGGGAGACAAGACAATCTTGTGGAAAGTGGACCTCCTTCAGCGACAGTATCCCTCACCTTCCATATCCTTTCTCTGATGTCTGTGTGAATCACATGACCCAGGGAACCCCACACGGGCTATCGCTATACCTAGGTCCTAACTCCTTAGTTTCACTGCTTACCCAAAAAGAAGTAAATAGAGAGAGAGGAGCTGTTGTCACTTGGGGCACAAGCAGTCTGTGTCCCTTAACAAGGTGTCAGAGAGTGATAATGAACATCCTGTCCTGAGACGGGGTAAGCAGTACTCAGGACTAGTGCGGGGAGAGAGAGACAGCAGCTTACCCACAAAGGGCACTTAGATCATAAAAACAAAATGGTCCGCCGGGCGGTGGTGGCGCACGCCTTTAATCCCAGCACTCGGGAGGCAGAGCCAGGAGGATCTCTGTGAGTTCGAGGCCAGCCTGGGCTACCAAGTGAGTCCCAGGAAAGGCGCAAAGCTACGCAGAGAAACCCTGTCTCGAAAAAAAACCAAAAAAAAAAAAAACAAAAACAAAATGGTCCAAGGAAGCCGGGCTGCGGTGGCACACGCCTTTAACCCCAGGAGGCAGAACCAGGAGAATCTCTGTGAGTTTGAAGCCAGCCTGGTCTACAGAGCGAGATCCAGGACAGGCTCCAAAACTACAGAGAAACCCTGTCTCGAAAAACCAAAAATTCAAGGTGATTCTCTATCTTGGAAAAATGGTGAAGCAATGGGAAAACTGACCACAATAACAGGAGTCCTCACAGGCACTCGTGGTTGCAAAGCTATAGGATCTCAGGGTCCTACTGGACAGAGAGAGGACAAAAGCACCAGGTTTTACATCATGGAAAGCTGAGGAGCAGAGGCGTTTTTGCAGAACTGGGTACTATGATTGGGCAATCTGAGAAGATCACTAGACAGGACAGACCAGTCATACCAGGGGGCTTGTGTAAGCATAGGATTCAAGACATGAAAAACCAGAGAAGGAAAGTGGATGCTGAAGAAACTATGGGGAAGAGAAGTAAGGCTGTCTGTACAACTTTCCTCAGTACCACAGTGGTCCTCCCGCAAGGAACTATATCCGACTGAGATGGGGGTCATGGGTGCCAGATGGCTGACTTGGCTGGCAGGAAGCCCAGGGAGGGAAAAGCCAGTGGTGCTTTCCACTGATGCTTCAGGCCAGAGGAGCACTGTAAGACACACTCAAGCCCGACAGGACTCCTGGCTCGGCTTTACTCTCCCCGTTGGGTAACTTTCACTTGAAGGTGAAGAAAGGAATTACAATGAAGGCCCCCGGTCTCCCAGGGTACTAACAGGATGGAGGAAATGACGCCTGGGCACTTACAGTAATGCTCAGATTGATGAGATGGTTCACCACAGACGGGGGCACAGTCACTGTCATTACTGCACTTACCCTCCACCACACCCCCCACTCTCCCCCACACCCCACGGCAGCTTGGGTAGAAATCTCAAGGTCTGATTTTAGTCATGGGACTTCACCTTTCTTGGGAGGTATGACAAGATACCTGACGACCTCGGTATCAACTTGCCGCCAGGTTTTCACTCAGACAGGACATGTACTCACCCTGTAAGTTGTGAAGCTGGGGTGATGCTAAACTGCTCTGAGACTTTAGGGAGAGAAACACAGGACAGGCAGGTGGCCACGCTGCTGATGGAAGCGGCCACAGCACTGTCAGTGCCAAAGACAGGCTCTACACTGTCAAAGCAAACAAACTTCAAACCTTCAACACATGACAGTTAGGTTCTCACCACTTCTCTGTAGATGGACGGGGCTGTGGGACACGCTGTAAGGAGCAGTTGCACACTGTTCTGATACTGGTCCTGAGCGAGCACACCTGTCGCAGTGCCTTTCAGCCCACGAGAGTAAGCACAATCATCTGACTCCGTACCTTGACTGTGACCTATGGCAGGTCTGGAACAGTATCAAGCGCACCAACAAAATCAGCTTTCCCCCGTCTCTCAAGAATATAAATAACCTGAAAGAGTGCAGTGGTCAGCTTAAGAACCTGGAGACTGCCACGGACACAAGTGCTGCAGAGGGTCCAGCAGATAACAGCAAACAGTCAGGAGGAAGGCGAACCCATCACAAGAAGCTGGAAGCAGAAGATGCAGAGGAGAGAATGAGTCCAAGGGCCTGGGAAAGACAAGAAATTTAACTGTCCTGGAATGGACGCCCTTGTTCCTGAGGGTATCACAAGTCTCAAGAATCCTGACAACACGGGTTGAATGGGCTGGAGAGATGGCTCAGCAGTTAAGAGCCCTGGCTGTTCTTCAAGAGGACCAGGGCTCAATTCCCAGCACCCACATGGCATCTCATACCTGTCTGTAACTCCTGTTCCAGGGGATCTGACACCTTCACGTGGACATACACATGGGCAAAACATCAATGCATTTAAAATACAAATAAATAAATTATAAAGTGGGCCGAATGATTCTCTGTTCCCTGAAACCGAATCGGTTACTTCCATGCTTCTAAGGATGCAGGCTTCTCTCACGAGGCTCTCTGATCCCTGAAACAAGCAGGGTCTCCCAAGTCTACTCCACCAAGCATGCTTGGTAATTGCTTCTGGAGTGACAGGGATATCTCAGCCTCCAGGTAGAACAGAGCCTGTAGGGCGTTTACCCACCACCCCACAGCTCCCCAGAGTTTTCTTGAGTGCGAGCAGCAGGAAATATTACAAGGATTTATTGCAGAGAATGTTGCGGAAATGAACAGATAGAAAATAAAGGATAGCCTCAAGAGGGCCTGGAACCTATTCCAACAGGCCCCGACTGTCTCTGCCCCAGGGTTTTTATAGAGACACCAAGGGGTGGAGCAAAAGACCTCCTCCCCCAGCACAGCCAAGTGCAGACCATCTCAGAACCCTGCACTCAGGCCCGTGGTCCTGATCATCCTCTATGCGGACCTGCTGGGTAAAGCTATGAGGAACCCGAGAACGGGCTCCCACAAGAACCCAAGCTGTGAGCATCCCAAAGATCAGTGTTATAGGATGGACAACATGAAAACCAAGGGAATGCACAGATTCTTAGCAGTTTGGTGGGAGCACAGCATGGGGGAGGACACAACAGATGAAAACGATGATGACAACATGGGGCATGAGTTTGCCGAAGGCTGACTGGACACAGTGAAGACCTGTGCTGGGGTTGGAATGTAAAGTGTCTCTACTCCATCCATACCTGGTAGCATTGTTTTGGAAAACTGGAGACCCTTTAGAAAGGCAGAGTCAAGGGTGGAGTCTGGCTGGAGCCAAGGGCTATAGTGACAGGCTTTGAGGCTGTATAGTGTAGCCATACTTCCTGTCTGCTGACTGCTTGAAATGCCAACAGGTGCCCTAAGCTCTTCCAAGATGGAATGGATCCTTTTTTAAAACTGTAAGCCCAAATAAACCCTCCACTTAACTTGCTTCTTGCATTTGGTTACTGCAATACGGAAAGTAACTAAAAAGGTCTCCAATGTAGGGGAACATGTCTATAGCCAGGATGGTCTCTGCCTCCTGGATTCCTGCAGGAAATACATCTTACAGCCTGCTGCCACTCAAAGCTCCTGTCCCCTTCACACTCCTATATTGTTGGTGCCTCTGACATCAGAATGGAAGTCCAACTATTTCTATCAACTATTCCACTACTTCCACCAAAAAGGAGAAAACATCACTTGTGACAGCAAACGGTCCTGACGTGTGGCACTTGCCCAAATACCATCAAAACTTGGTCTCCTCTGCTCTTTCCTACTCAAGAGCTTTCTTACTGTCCCATCTGGTCAGTAAAAACTAAGGGCGGGGGCTACAGAGAGGCTCCATGGGGCTGAAAGGCACCTGCTGCCAAGTCCATTGACTGAGTTTGATCCCCAGGGTCTACATGGCAGAAGGGGAGAATGGAGCTGTCTTCTGGTCTCCCCATGTGTGCTCCATGGAGTGAACACATGCACACAAAATAAAGAAAAGCGTCATTTAAAAAAGGGCAACTATCATTCTGGGCAGCACAAGCGTACGTACGGGTGCAGACAAGCTCCCGCCTGTCCTCTGTGGCGGCTCCCAGCCTGGCGGCTCGGCTCCAGCTCAGGTGCTGCGCTTCACCCCTGCTGTCCAGCCCTCTACACTGCCTCTGCAGAGTGTGTCTGTCCGAGTCTTCCTCTACACATCTGCGGCTCCCAACCCTCAGAATCTCCCTTCTCTGGCCTTGCCCAGTGCCACCATCATTTCCTTTCACCTTTCTTCCCAAATATAGATGCCCCCGAAGTTCTGTTCTGACGCCGTTGCTTTCAGTGCAGTAGAAACAATGATGTAGCGAGGCGCTGACCTTCCATAGCCTACAGGTCATTTCTGCATTGCCCCACAGTGAACCAGACCCTCCACTCACATCAGCCCACCTTATCCAACTGTCCCCTTGGCTTGTTCCTCTTCTTCGGCATTTAACAACCATTAAAGAAAAGGCACACTTTACACGCCCACCTCCTCTAGTTGCCAGCTGCCCTCCTCAATCTAGGCTCAGGACTGACTTCTGCCCTGCCCTCCATCCACTGTACTGCTGACACCAATCAAACCCACTTTCCCAGTAACCAGGGCCACTTCTGTTTTCTCTCACAGGCTACTGGAAGCCATACTCCTTTGCCTCCATATAGCATTCTTCCCCAGCTACAGAAACTCCTCTATCCTCAGCTAAGGCCTCTGTAACCCCATCTCAAGTCCACTTTGATTCCCAGTTTCAACCATCTGGCCCTGATTC
The DNA here is from genome assembly GCF_049852395.1 of Peromyscus maniculatus bairdii. NCBI lineage: Eukaryota > Metazoa > Chordata > Mammalia > Rodentia > Cricetidae > Peromyscus > Peromyscus maniculatus. The sequence goes on along the minus strand of NC_134874.1, from coordinate 16,491,581 downwards.
TCAATTGGTTGCTACAAAGAAAAAAAAAAAAAAAAAAAAAAAAAAGTTCACCTCAGCACCTCCAGAGGGCACTCTAACACTACTCAGAGACAGCTGGTCCACCCACAGTCAACAGTCACTTTGGATGTAACCTCTAACTGGCTGCCCAACACCTTGGGAATGTGCACTTGATCCACGCAGCTTTCACGCAGGCTCCTGGTTTCCGCCGAGGCTTAGCACCCAGTTCTGTTACAAGGTAGAAGCAGTACAGTAACTGACCAGGAGATGAGCAGAGACCTGCCAGCAGGAGCAGCGCTGACTCTCAAGTGTTCAAGTGTAAATACGAAGATGAACTGGAAGCCGGGGAAACAGCAGCACCGGCTCTGCAGAACAAAGGCCACTGCTTCTTTGCACTGGTGCACTGGGAACTTATAGGACACAGTCCACGGACAGAGCTCTGCTCCGGCTACCACGGCTTTCTCATAAGCTGTCACAACAGCATGGAGCATGCTACTCTGCATCTTATTTTAGATGTGGAAATAAGTTATGGTTATTTTATGAACTTGCAGGCTATGAAAAATGAATGAGCTTTGGAATAACATTACTGAGAGATGCTACATTAAAGAGAGAAGCAGGCGCAGAAGCAATACAAATTCCAAGTACAGGTAGCCCAGAACCCTTTCCAACATCTCTAAAAGTAAATTCTTAAAAACCTCTTCTTCCAAGGCTGGGTATGTAGCTTATTTGGCAAAGTGCTCAGCCAGCAACACACAGAAATAGCACACATCATCCTCAGACACTTAATGCGCTCAAGGCCAGCCTGAGATACACAAGGCTGTTTCTCCCACACACACCCGCAGCTCTTCTAAAGACCAGATCCACTTGACAAAATAACAAAAACAAAAACACACTCCTCTTTCACCTGCCCATTGTGACTCTCCAACAAGGACATGTGACCTTACTTTAAACCTGGGCTTATCGGCATCAACCTGACAAATATTGTATCACCCTGCTCCCTTTATCCCATCTCTAGACCATTTAAAAGTATCGCATACACACCCCTGAAATTTCCTAACTTCCAGTTCCAGAGACCTCTGAGCCCCTCCGTCTTACTTTTCCCCAAACACTGAGGCGAGTTCCCATACACTCGAGGGACTCGACTCTGCGACTCAGCACCATGAACCTGTAAACGGGAGTGGAAGAGCAGCACCGAGGTTAGGCACTGGTGCCTGCCAGAGAATCCACAGCTGTGCAGCACAGCTGCATCTATGAGGTTAGCTGGGGAGAGACGGGGAGGACCTTCTGACATGGCCATTCTGGGAAAGTGCAGGTCACATCCAGAAGAGGGAGTTCCAAGGGGCAACAAGTGCAGATGGACAGAAACGGAAGTAGGAAACCGGGTAGAGCGCAGCCACACTGACCCTCACAGCCACACTGACCCTCACACGAGCCACAACAGACTCACTTTCATACTGCACTCCCCAGAAAGCCCCTCCCATCAACAGTCTCACCGCCCCCCTCTCCTCTGGTGACAGCACCTTCCTTCCTTCCCAGACCCTTTTTGGTTATCTGCAGAAAAAGGCTTTGTCCTCTGGGACATACAGCCCCAGCTCTGGCCCAGTATGTCTCCACATGTGCTAGTCTGCTCTTCAAGATGGGATCTTTACATAGAATGACCACCTCCCTAACTCCACCTGTCCTCTAAGGGTCAAGCCAGCACAGCCCTCTGGACACGGCCAGAGGGCCACTCTGCCTATGTCCTGTCCCTTCTTTACCAGTTCATCGGCATTACAGGAATCACTCTGACCGAAAGCAGGGCCACTAATGCCCAAAGCAACCCTAGACTACCCAAATATCACCAAAGTCAGAGCCAGGACATCCGCAACAATCCATCTGACACCAACAATGCAGGCTAAACTGTCCTGACATGCCCTGGCTTAAACAATTTACAATGTACAACCATATTTCAAAACAAAATTACTACAACTTCAATGACGGAGCAGAGCACTACACTTCAGAGGGCAAAGGACGCTCACGAAGCCCCAAGGAAGAAACTATGTGACCTGTATGCAAGTCCCTCAGCTCAGAGGTCCAAGCCCAAGTCTCCCTGCAGCACCTATCTTGCTAGTGGGACCCTCTATCTTTTCAACTGTCCAAGCTAGAAGCCCAGACACCATCTACTTCATCAGTCTTCTCTAAACACATCACTTACCTGACCTGTTTCTCCCGAAGCCTCCCTCCCTCATCCACTCTATGTAAAATATCAGATTGTTCTTACTCTGCTTACAATTTCTCAGCGAGTCCCATTCACTTGCACTGCATTTTCCAAACGTCTATGGCTTTAAAAGAACATGCAACAGGGTTGGTGGCGCATGCCTTTAATCCCAGCACTCAGGAGGCAGAGGCAGGAGGATCTCTGTGAGTTCAAGGCCGGCCTGGGCTACAGAGTGAGTTCCAAGACAGAGACCCTGCTTCAAAATGAATGAATGAATGAATGAATGAGCACAACCTTTTATTATGCAGCTAACAGGTCCCCAATATAATGTAATTTGTAAAACTAAACATTCCATTGTAAATACACATAATTTTGTATTTGTATAATACAAATACAATAATACATATATGTAACTATAAAAGGACAGGCTATGTTAAGTAGCTCAAAACACTAATACCCAATTAGGTCCACAATTTTTAAGATTTTTATCTAATTTCTTGTAGACATTTTCCCATTCACAGGTTTTAGTGGAAGATTACTGAAATTTTTGTGTATTTGTATCATGTCTTTAGCTGTGTGTCCTGGTTTTCCTTTACTTAACAGTCATAGCTTTTTAATTTATTTCTTTGGTATACATTTTAAGTGGCAGCATTATCTAGTGAATATATCACCATTTTACAATTAAACCTTAAGATCATTCTACATACTCTGTGCATGAAGCTTTTTACTATATTTAAAAATATTCCTTTAATGGTTCCCATGCCAGGAAACACAAGTACTGTGAGGCTTGTATCTATACGGCTAATGTAACATAAGAATATATACTGGCACTGTACCCCTTAAACACTGAACAGTGACTTTTCCCTGTTAAAGGACAGAACTTACAGCCTCTTCACTACAAGTTAATGCTCATATAAACACCAGGAGATGCAAAAGCACACAGAAGGGAAACCAGCTCCCAGCGTTTCCCTGCAGAATCAACCACGGTTTCCATGGACTCTAGATATTTTTCTGCTTCTAATCAAACATGTAACTATTTTGTTCTGCATGTTACAAAAACAGAATGGAGCTTGTGTCTTTGTTCAATAGCACACTAGGACACCTATCCAGGCCACCTCTTTCCAAGCCAACCCCCCACCTCCCCCAAGAAATGCCAAGCTTCCCCGTGGTTATCTTCAGCTCTTCCTGATCTTGTCAGAGCTTCAGGCACATTGATGACCCCCAGAAGCTGTCAGAGGTTTCGGCAAATTCATCTACTTGCTTAGTCTAATGTTTTAAAAATATTTTCTACACGGTATCACTGATGAAATTTGGACAGATCTTTATTTTTATTTTATGTGTATAGGTGTTTTGCCTGCATACCATGTGCATTCCTGGTGCCCAAAGAGAGAAGAAACTGGACAGTTGTGAGCTGTCAAGTGGGTTCTGGGAATTGAACCCAGATCCTCTGGAAAATATGTGTGTTGTGTGTTTTAAAGTGCCTTTTTGGTTGGGAACATAGACTCAATGACAGAGAAAGTACCTGGCACTTAGAAGGCCCTGGAGTGGGGAAAAGTGTTTTTGCTCTTGCTTTTATTGAGTCCTATCTCTTAAAAGAAAAAAACAGGTCTTAAAAAAAGAAAACCAAGCCATCTATTTTGGCTTCACTTTAGTGGTGTGAACTCACCACGAGCTCTAAGAAACAGGCTGCCTCTCCCCAAAGAGCACAGTGAAATGGCCAGTGTGGTCTTCCCACTTCAAATCTCCATCTCACATCCCCACTTTCTGCATGCGGCAACCAGAGGGGTTGTTTAAAAACCACATTTCTAATCTGCCCTTCGAGTAAAGGCCCTAGACAATCTGCCCCCACCCCACCCCCAGGTTACACTCTCCCCTAACCACCATGCAGCCATGCCTTAGCTCCTACAATGAGCACTACTTGCCCTCACTTTAAGGCCTTCCCACATGCTGTTCCTCTGCTGGAAAATTAGCCCCTATTTCACCGACACCAGGGCTTACTCATCCTTCAAATCCCAGCTTAAATCTTGTTTCAGGGGGATGGAGGAGGAGGCATTCCGGGCCCTCAGTCTAAAATGTAGTCCACCTTTGTGTGCTCTCTCCCAGAAGGTGCTGCCTAACTCCCTAGCAGACAGCCTAGTCTGTCCCTCTACAGCTTATAGACTCTAAGAGAACAAGGACAAACCGGTTTTCTTAAACTGCTTTAGGGACTCACATACATCTGAATGAAAAACAAACAAACAACCCATAGCTACAAAAGGTGCTGACTGAACTGACTGTATCTTCAAATGCTACCCCATCTCACCACTATATCTCAGCTGGTAAAACTTTCTGACACACCTACAAACTCGTAGGAGACCCTTTTCCTGAAAGGGACTACGAGGTAACCTGAATCTTCTGTGGCCATAGGAAAGCATGCAGAGAATGCACAACAGGAAAAAATAAGTTTGTTTAAATGTTGAAGTAAGATTTTAGCTAAGCAGATTGCAAAAATTGTGCCTTGTAAAATATTCATTAGAAACACAGTATTGTCAGTCTTTCATAAAAATTGTTACCAGGACCCAAAATTTAAAAGCTTCAAAGTTGCCTGACCTAAGTTATCTGTGCTATGCTCATCTGATGAAAAAACCTATTCACATTACATTGCAGGTGGGAGGGGCTGGGTATCACCAAGACTAATTAAACTAGTCTCTGGTTACGGCTTTCCACTCTCCAACTTTCACATGGCTTCAGTGAGGTCTGTGCAGCAGACAGACTTTTATAGAAACGGAGGCTCTCAGTGTCCTCCTCGAGGTCACAGCCATGGTAAGAACAGTCTGCAATCCCCTCAGGGAGGGCTGAGAGGCCCAACTGTAAATTTCTAGCCAAGGAAAGCCCCCATCATACATGTTTCCATCCTAGAGTTAGCATGGCTCTGTGGCTCTCTCCAATAAAATTCCATCTTACCACAGAATGCCACTACGTTTTTTTTTTCTTGATCTTTAAAAGTCGTTGTATAAAATTCAAACTTCAATTGCCATCACTGTGAGACACGGTTAAACAAGCAACAACAGACCCAAACTCTAGAGCACCAGGCCACCGTTCTGAAAAAACGAGTTCAAGCATGATATGGTAAAATGGAAAAAAATGCACAACTCGTTAGTACTCTGCATGATGGAAAGCCCTCACATAAAATAACTTCTTAAAGATCTAGGGTGCACACCACGTGCATAACAGTTGTGGATGAAGTTGGGCTAATGGAGTTGTCATCTGTGCCTACAGCTTTACAAAAAAACATCTGCCTACACTCGCTCATCTACAGCTAATTTCTAAATCTTAACCTGAGGGTGGGGCGAGGAGGTCACTACTTTTCTCCTCCGGGAAACCCCACACCTACCTAGCAAGAAGAGGGCTCTCTAAAGGACTCCCACCCCTTTAAAGCGATCCAAGGTTTCAAGGGCGCACACCGTCCCTGGCAAGGAGGCACTGGCGTGGGGCTGGGACTTCCAATCCCGGGGCTCCTTTGTTGCAAGAGGCACACTCCAAAACTCCGGGACGGGGACAGGCGCATCCCCGAGACCGACTTGCGGGGAGTTTGGTCAGAGAGGTCTCATAAAGAAGCCGAGTTCGCAGAGAGCGGAGACCTGGCTGGAGACGCGGCCGGCGCAGCCCAAGGGGAGGCCGCGAGGGGCTCGGCGGCAGGGGAGTTGCGCGCACCTCCGGCCGGCTTACCTGCGGGGAGCCGGGGGAGCCCAGGCGGTGGTCAGACAATGGAGGCGTCCGGCGGCAGCAGCCAGGCTTGCTGGGGCTGCGGGGGGTTCCTCATCACCTCGGCGGGACGCTGGGCGGCCTCGGGGCCGGGACGGTACGGGGCTGGAAAGGACACGCCACAGCGCCATGCAGCGGGCCGCTCCGCTCCGCGCCGCCCCCCTCCCCGGCGCCCCGGCACGCGCGCTCGCGCGCGGCCTTTACCGCCCTCCCCGGGACCCGCCTGGATCCGCTCCAGGGCGCGGCCCTCGGCCCCCAGGGCTGCCGCGCTCCCGCCCGCCCCGGCCCCCCGACAACAATGGGGCCCGGCCCGGGGAGTCCAGCTCCCACGGCGGGGGCGTGGGGGGGGGGGAGAGGCCTCTCCAGCTTCGCCCCGGGCCTGGGCCGCAGCGGGCGCCGCGCTGACCTTCCCTCCCCGCCGTGCCCGCGCGGCCCAGGCCCGGCGGAGCGATGGGTTGTTTTCCTCTTCTCCACCGCCCCCCCCCCAACCCACCCCCGACTCCATCGCCTTCCGCCCCTAGCCCGCTCGGCGGCCCACGCCCCGTCCTGAAAAGCCAAGCCCGACAGACAGACAGACAGACACACTACCGTCGGCCGGGTCCAACTCCCTCCCGAGTGCGACTCCGCGCGCGCGCGCGCCCACCGGCCCTCTCCCCGGGGGCGGGGGGGGGGGGACACCTCACAGGTGCGCCTCCGAGACTCGCGCGCGCGCGCGGTCCGCACACCCAGACGCCTCCGGGGGAGGGGAGGGGGGCGGAGACGGCGCGCCTGCGCACGCGCGAGGCCGGCCCGCTACCTACCCCCCCCTCCCCCTGTGGCCTCCCCTCCCCGCCCGGGGAGGGGCGGGGAGACAAGGAGGGGCGCGGCACGCATGCGTGCCTAGCGGCTCCAAGGCCCCGCCCCCCCCCGTCCTCCCGTCCCACGCACGCACGCACGCACTCACGCGCGTCCCCGCGGCTCCGGCCGCTCCGCCTCTCCGTTGTCCCCGCCCCACCCCGCCCTGGTTACCAAGGGCAACCGCAGTGCGGCCGCACCTGAGCAGTGCGCTTGCGTGTGACTGACTAACATCCCTCCGTCTTTCCCTCCTCCTCCTCCTTCTCCTCCTCCTCCTCCTCGTCGCCCTCGCCTCTGCCCTGCCGCAGTCGGCAGGGAGCGGGGCGTCGCCCCCTTCCCCTCTGCAGAGAGAGCATCGATCGGCCCGGCCCTCCCCTCGCCAGCAGACCGCCGCCGCGTCGGCGCCGCCGCATCCTCCCCTTAGACAACCTCGGGTGCGAGGACCAGCCCGGCCGCCAACGGCTCCCGGCGTGCACTGCGGCGGCGAGCGCTCTCAGGGAGCGGGCGGGATGCGCCGGCCGGGCGGTGTCTCCTGAATCTCCCGTGCCCCGCGGCAGGGCCGCTGCGCACCCGGCTCCCACCGTCCCTGCCCATGGGCCGCGGACCACCGCGAGGAGCAGGCCGAGCGCCGCAGCCGCCTGAGGGACCGTGGCAGGTGAGGCGCGCACCTGCGCGGATATAGAGGAGGAGGAGGAGGCTCGCCCGCGGGGCTGGGCGCCGGGCTGCGCACCGGGCGCGGCGGGGGAGGCGCAGCAACGGCCGCAACCGCCGCCCCGGGCGGAGGACGAGCCGCATTGCAGGTGCTGGGGCAGCGCCCCGGGGTCCGGCCCGAAGCCGGCGGGATGCTGTGGGCCCCGGCCGCCCGCCCGGCCGCGCCACACCTGCAGCATCCCGGACCTGCAGCCCTGGCGGCCGGGAGGCTCCGTGTAAGTACTCCGCCCTGGGCTCCCGGGGACCCGCGGACCCGCGCGCTGGCCACGCTCTCCCCCGGGTTGCGGTCGGACTCCTCGGGCTCGACCCGGGGCCCTGCGGGCTAATGTCAAGCCTCGAGTTGTCTTTCGCTGCACGGTCTCGTCCACGGATGACAGTGGGGTGGCCCAGGAGAAAAATGTGACCGTGCCCTGGGACAGGTGGCACCAGTCGGTTTCATAACAAAGTACGGGCTTCCAGACACCTTTAGGAGTGTTCAAAGCAGCTGGAGCGTGATGGCGCACGCCTTTAAATTTCAGCTCTCCTCGGGAGACAGAAGCAGGTGGATCTCCCGAGTTGGAGGCCAACCTTGGCTACATGGCGAGTTCCAGACAAGCCGGGGCTACATGGTGAGACCCTGTCTCAAAGAAAAAGAGTGTTAAAACCAGGATCGCTGGCTACAAACTAAGTTTGGAATTTATTTAAATAGCACTGGTATTATTATTTATGTGCACAGACAAGAATTCCCCGGCATTCTCTTGCCATTCAGTTGTAAGGAAAAAGATGCTAGCATTCCAAATGACTTTTACCTCCAGTTTTTCTCGTTTTCCTTTTGGTGAACTAACTATTCACCTAAATGGCTGAATATTATAATATGTTTGGAAGAAAGGCTTTAAGACTTGTGTACACGGGTATACCACTACTAAAAAGCCTTAAAATAATTTGACTTGCTCCTTCTCGGTAACATATTATTATCAATTAGTTTCGTTAAGATTTTTCTTTTTGGGTTTGCAGTGTGGAAGACTGAACGCAGGGCTCCACACAGCGTAAACATGGACCAGAATTTTCCTGTAACACTTAAATATCTCAAATTGATGTTTTGGAAATTAGACATTTTTGACATTGACTTTCTCAGACACATGAATCCTTTTGTTTAGAATAGCTCACTCATTCTGGGTTCTTAATGCTCATCTGTCCTAGGTTGGAAAATCGATTTTAGCCTCATTATCTAATTGTCAGGATGTGTTTGTGGCAGGACTGATGTTAATTACAATGTTGATGCTTTTAAGAAATACTTGTAAAGCATTCTCTCGTATTTCTGGCAAGAAAATATGCAGAGCTTTTTTCCTTCTGTCTAAAACAAGGTCAGCCATAAATAGATCCTAATGCATACTGGGCGACACATTTATTAGCTAAGATTAACTATCTCCTAAACTTCATATACTCTGAGGGCAGTGGCGAGGCGCCCAGCAGTGCCATACATACAGAGGCTGCTCCAAGTGCAAGTTCCAGACCAGCTGGGTAGGCTCTGATGTTTCATCCCCACAGAAGCATTTGGCAGGGAAGGGCCCGTGTCCTAATGGTCTTCAGACATTTGAAGGTCTACCATGCAGGAGGGATTTTATTGCTGTAGAGTAATTCCTGAGCAAGGAAGAGGACACTGAGTACTTACAGGAAGGCAGCATCCCTGGTGCTATAAAAGCAAAATTACGATCAGAACTTCAGCAGTGAAAAGAAGGGGGGCTACCTACCCTTCCTCGGGCTCCCTCCCAGTGCCGCATGAATGACAGCTCAGGTCTGGAAGGGCTGTGTGTGGGGACGTGGGGGTGTTCTGTTAGAGTGTCTCCCAGGGTTCCAGTGGCCACTGGATTCCAGGGTGTCTATGTTTCCCTCCTAGCTCTGTGGGTTTGTTCTTAAATGTTCTGCTGCTGGCTTCTACAGCTGTGTGCCTATTGACATCCCCAGACACTCACTTGAATCCTGGGAAGATTGTAACTGGGTTCCCTGCTTGATGTGGGAAGTGACTCGAACCCTATTTTGTGTTGTTTTGGGGACCTTAGAGATTGTAAAGCGCTCCCACATGAGTGTGTTGGAAGTGTGTTATATACTTCTCTGGCTTTTCTTTTTGTACTAACCACTAAGTCAAGAGAAGTGTCTTCTCTAAGAAGGAAGTAAGAAGTCGTTCTTGCTACAAATGAAGTGGTACCATTTGTTCTCTGAGAGTCAGCAAGTTGTAAAAGTGTGCTTCCCTGAGCTGAGGACGTTACAGATGGGAAAGAGGTGACTCTGGCGCTTGCTCTGCATTTTACTTTGTTTATTTCATTACTCAAATATGACTCAAGCTCCATAGCAAACCAGTCGAGTCATACCTACCTAAAGTCGTCGTATTCAGTGTTTTCTGGATGGCTTCTAAATATAGCCAGAGTAAAACAAAACCAAAAAGTAGAACCACTGTGAATTGGAGAGAGGGCAAAAGGGGCTGTCTTAGTTAGGGTTACTATTGTTGTGATGAAACACCATGACCAAGAGCAACTCGGGGAGGAAAGGGTTTATTTCACTCACGGTTCCATATAACAGTTCATCATCAAAAGCAGTGAGGGCAGGAACGTAAGCAGGGCAGGAACCTGGAGGCAGGAGCTGATGCAGAGGCTGTGGAGGGGTGCTGCTGACTGGCTTGCTCAGCCTGCTTACTTGCAGAACCCAGGACTAACAGTCCAGGGGTGGCCCCACCTACAATGGGCTGGGCCCTCCAACATCAGTCACTAATTAAGAAAATGCACTACAGGCTTGCTTACAGCCCAGATTTAATGGAGGCATTTTCTCAATTGAGGCCTCCTCCTCTCTGATGACTCCAGCTTGTGTCGAGTTGACATGAAACTGGACAGCCTAGACTTTATAATTGAAGAAGATAGAAGATGTGCCTTTTTGTGTGCGATGTCAGTCTTGATGAACTGATTGACAGTGGGAATAATGATGTCACCATTAGAAGAATGACCAAACTCCCAGGTGTGTGCACTGGTTGGGGTTAGCACTCTGGGCTGGAGCGGATGAACAGAGCAGGTTCCTGGGAGCACAGAGGTCTGAAGTGCAGCAGGACGGTCACCAGGCCAGTGGAGTTAAAACTGCTGGATCCTCTGGACCTGGAGTTCCAGATGGTTGTGAGCCACCATATGGGCGCTGCATGAGATCCGCTGTCGTGGGAGTCTTTCCTAGACCATTGTAGTGGGCTTTGCTTTCCCATTTGCTGTGCAGTTAGAGTTTGTGAGCCTGAAGTCCATTTTCATATTGACCTTGCTTAAGGGATGTCTGCTACTACACATTGCAGTTCCCAGGATCACTGTGGTCCTGGCCATCTGAAGGTTGCACATTTTACCCAGAAGTGAAAAATTACACTGAAAAGGGCCATCTTTGATACCATTGCGGGGAGGGGTGGTGCATAAAACACTGGCTTCACAAGAGAAAGTTTTGTCCCTGTTGTGGATGACTACCCTGGGATTGCTAATGGTTCCTAACCTAATTTCTCCAGTGATGGATGAAGTAGGAAGCCATGCTCTGCCATACTCTGATATCAAAGAAGCTTTTTTTGAACTCATTCCTCCAACCACCGCATACATCACCCAAACAAAAGGCACAGGGGTTATTTCTCCTCCCTGACTAGGGGCATGATAACAAATCCGCATTGAGAGGCACCAAAGTCTTACCCTTTGATAGGGAGGATAAGGAAAGTCCTTGGAGACAAGAACACAGCAGAGGTCACCAGTCCTGGCTGTCCTTTTCAGGGTGTGTCAGTCTTTGTCTTTCATAGTGTGTCATCGTTATTTTTTGATTGGATAACTGTGACCAGACCAGAAACCTCCGGAAGCTGAGAACAGCATCTTTCAGCCATGTTGCTCTGAGTAAGGTGAGGTGGTCCTTTGGCCAGGGAAGAAGGATGTGTAGCCTGCACCTGGCAATAGGTCTTAAGTAAGGATACTTCCCGGGAAGAAAGTGGTCAAGGGCCAGCTAGATGGCTTTGCAGCCTGTAAAGTACCCTGGCAGTACTTTACAGAAACTGAGCTCAGGCACTTACTGCCGAGCCTGATGACCTGATTTGGATCCCCACATCCTATATAATAGAACCAGCTCCCCCAAATCGTCCTCTGACCTTCATACATCTATCATAGTGCATGTACACACACACACACACACACACACCCAACATATAAAACAAAGTTTAAGAGGTTGAGGCAGTTTGGGGTAGTCTGTCTTGGCATCAAGGCTATGATATTAGGGTCCAGTGAAGAGAACACCAAGGCCAGACCTCACTGATGGGAGCAAAGAGAGAGGGACATTAAGCTGAAAAAAGCCAGAGCAAGACCTTCTTAGCGACAGGTGGGAGTGGTCTTTTGGGGTGCTCTTGTGTCTCAGCTCTTCATGCCGCTGACTGGCTCCAGAACATCATGGTGAACTTTGCCCGGCAGCTTTTGGGGCACAGCACATTACACCTGAAGAGCTGTGGACTGAGGACTTGGACTATTGTTTGACTGACCCTAGCCACCACATGGGCTTCTCACGAAGTAGTAAAGTTCATTGATGCCTTCAGCCTCGCTTCTGATGACAGAACACAAGTTTATCTCCCACATCAATGCCTGTAACTGAAGGGAGTGCCTAGAGGTCTCACAGCTGTCCAGCTGTTTAGGTGAAAGATCTAGATTTTTGTTTGTTTGTTTGGTTTTTGTTTTTTGAGACGGGTTTTTTGTGTAACCGCTCTGACTCCTAGAACTTGCTCTGTAAACCAGGCTGGCCTCAAACTCATAGAGATCCGCCTGCCTCTGCCTCCAAAGTGCTGGGATTAAAGGCATGTGCTACCATGCCTGGTGAAAGTTCTAGATTTTAAATTGTTGAGTTCTTGTGTGAAGTCCAAAGATAGGGCATCCAGATGCCTGAGTCTTGCAAAATGCTGCTAGGGTACTGCACACAGTTCCACTTTAAACTGTTATTACCCAGTCCAGTCTTGGGAGACAATGAAGACAGGGAGGAACACAAAGTTGTATACCTGTCATGTGTGTGCTTCTAAGTCAACACGCAATATGCTACATCCAGGAATAAAATATTTTACAGGTTTTTAACAGTCTTATGTCAGCCTTTGCATGTAGCTATCTTCTGGATGAGTGGAATGACTAGCGTATCCGTGTGGCAGCCACTTCTGTCTGAGTGACATGGTCTGAACATGTTTATAAATGCACCCCCCCACACACACTTAAGCTACTGTCATTTCCTGATGGCTTCCCACAGCACCAGCCCTATGAGCAGAGTGACTCATCCAGCACTGTTGTAAGCTGGGAGGCTCGGAGCACCCGCCTCTGTCCAACTCTCCCGCATCCCTTCTCTGTTGCATCCAGGCAGAGGATACAGAGAGACATCTTTTGTCACTTCCAAGGGCCTATTTTGAATACCAAAGGTTACCTTGCTGCAAAAGACTCTCTGGCAGTCTCAGAGGCATGTTTCTACATGAGACCTGACCTGGGACAGGTACAATATGGAGAGAACGGTCAGCTCAAGAACACCTTGACAATGCTATTCACCAGCCTAGAAGTTTCACAAAGCAGGTCTGGTGGGAGATAGTGTGTGTTGTTGTTTGTTTTTGCTCTTTTGGGGGCCCGCCACCCTGCTCCCAAATAAATCACACATGGAGGCTTCTTCTTACTTATGAATGCCAGCCTTAACTTAGCTTAGTTTCTAGCCAGCTTCCTTAACTTATTCCATCTACCTTTTGCCTCTAGGCTTTTCCTAGTTGCTGATGCAGCCTCCTGATGGATTTTTATTTAATGAAACATGTCTTTGCATCATTAAACAAATGTAACACACCTTGAAATATTCTACTACAAGTGTGAGACTCATAAGTGGTTTGAGGACCCCACAATTAAGGAGTCCCCCACAATTAAGGAGCCCCCATCAACATCTCAGTGCTCTACTGTCAGTATGAGAGTATTTGGTCTTCTGGACGGAGAGGAGCTGCCATGAAGAGTAGAGACCTTTCTGTGTTGAGGATGGAGACCTCCCAGAGATTAGCTTACTTTGCTGGGAGCTGTTTAGCCTTTTCTCCCCCATTATACCATTTTTGTTGGTTTTCTTTACTGTGTTGTGATGCTCACAAATAGTCATTCTGTCTTAAGCGCTCTGCTTAAGTAGCAATGTACTATGCAGGGCTTACATTTATATTAAGTGTACTGAACATATCAGATACCTATAATACATTGATTTAACCATCAATGGGCTTAAAAAGCAAGTGTTCAAGCTGGATGGTTGTGGAGCACGCCTTTAATCCCAGCACTCAGGAGGCAGAGGCAGGTGGATTTCTGTGAGTTCCAGGACAGCCTGGTCTACTGAGGGTGTTCCAGGACAGCCAGGGCTATTACATAGAAAAACCCTGTCTTGAAAAAAAAAGCAAAAAAAAAAAAAAAAAAGCAAGTGTTACTCACAAAGACAGGTGGATGACAGGTTTGCTTTTCTCATTTGAATTTTAATTGCTTTGGGTAAATACATAGTTTCCTATTCATTTCAGTATAGCACTAGTCCTTAAGGAATTAAGGGTTTTAGAAAGCAAAGTTTACATTAAAAATCATGTTATTATTGATATTTCAACATTGGCAGAGAAACATGACACCTGAACATATTTCTCAGCCAAAAGAATGATTTTAGCATTACTTTTTTTTTTTTTTTTTTTTTTTTTTTGGTTTTTTCGAGACAGGGTTTCTCTGTGTAGCTTTGCACCTTTCCTGGAGCTCACTTGGTAGCCCAGGCTGGCCTCGAACTCACAAAGATCCCAAAGATCCGCCTGGCTCTGCCTCCCGAGTGCTGGGATTAAAGGCGTGCGCCACCACGCCCGGCTTCAAAAGAATGATTTTATAGTTGCCATACTATGCAACATCTAAGATTTTTTTAAAGGCTTATAAAGAGATTGTGCTCCTACTCTGAAAAGAATAGGGTAGGTATTGTTTAGCCTTTGTGAGAGAATTCTTTCATGTGACTTAATATGTGCTGGGATGTCCAGCCTCCCCTACATCTAGACTCTGAGCTATGCAAGGGTCATATTAATGTTTGGTCCTTTGCACATTCCAAATGGTGACCTTGTTCCTGGCACTAAGACTAAAGAAAGATGCTTCATTGGGCTGGCAAGATGACCAAGTTGGTAAAGGTGCCTGCTGCCAAGGCTGGCAACCCGAGTTCCATCCCCATAACCCAAATGGTGGAAAGAAAGAACAGGTTGTCCTTGGACCTCTGTACATATGCTTTGTCAGTAAGTAAATGTAAAAAAGCTAACAGAAGGCCGGGCAGTGGTGGTGCACGCCTTTAATCCCAGCACTTGGGAGGCAGAGCCAGGCGGATCTCTGTGAGTTCGAGGCCAGGTCTACAGAGTGAGATCCAGGACAGGCACCAAAGCTACACAGAGAAACCCTGTCTCAAAAAACAAAACAACAACAAAAGTTAACAGAAAAGGTGCATTATAGAAAGAATGAACTGCAAGACTTTATATTGCCACTCCACAAAGGGAATGCTGAACTCTCAAAACCATGCAACAAAGAATGTATTTAAGAGCCTCAAGAAAACATTGGCATGCCTTTGGTGTTTTGTTTTATTAAAGATTTGTTGATGTGTATGGATATTTTGCCTGAATTATATGACTGTACACCATATGCATTCCTAGTACCCATGGTGGCCAGAAGCAGTCATTGGATCATCTGGACCTTAAGGACCATGTGGTTGCTGGGAGCTGAACTTGAGTCTTAACCACTGAGCCATCCCTCCAAACTCTGTATCTTTAAATTTTAATTTTTGAACAAGAATTTTGCACCTGAGTAGTTGTTTTTACATTAGAGCAAGAGCTGTTTTCCAAGTCGGAAACAATTTTGATTGATTGACTCGGCACTGATTTCCTTAACTTCTCCATTTTGGCCCCGAGTGCAAAGCTCAAGTGCCGGTCCTGTGCTCAGGGTGTCCTGGTGACACAGAACCAGCCTTCGTTTCTTCCACCCTGAAGAATGCTGGCGTGGATTACAGGTGTCTGGTCAGTCTCATCAGCATCTGGAGACACTGTAGTCTTTCTAAGGTTCATGTAACCAGCGGTCTTCTAAACACAGAGGTTCCCTATATATGAAGTCATGCTAACGCCTTTGGACAGTGTTCCCTGGAGCTGACCTGTGTCAGCTCTGTATAGACTTCAGAGTGTCCACAGAATTTCTCTGGAAACACTTATCTTTTCTAACCACAGTGCCGGAGATGCCTTGTTTGCAGGGCTCCATTTCTTGGTTATCTTAGTGTTTAGACAAGAAAACCAAAATCTTTCTGCCACAGACTGAGAAGGGACACTCACAGTCACAAGCACCATGAGGTTGACATGGGAGCCCAGGAGAGTGAGGAGCTGTCCGAGTTGGCTCAGCATGGGGGCAGGCAGAGTGGAGCCCTCTGTACACTGACTGCCTCACCAGCGGGGGAAGATTCGAGACAAGCTTACGTGGGGTCATTCTGGTGGCTTGTTACAGGATGGCGGCCCTTTTCTCCAAGGCCAGTAGCGCTCTCTACAGCGGGAAGAAGGCCATGCCTGGCCAACTGTTGTCCCTCCTGTGAGCTCTCTGTCCCCACACTTGCCATTGAAACCCAAGGAGAGCAGCAGAAGCCTCGAATCACAAGAGAGGAAAGCCTTACCTCAGGGCAGAGCTACCTACCGAGTATCCTGCGGTTCATATTGGGTGCTAGGTAGCTCTTTGCTGTGGAGCTTCCTGACTGTAGGTAGCACCCTCTCACCAGCTGTAGTGACCCAAATGGCTCCAGATGTGGCCCCTGAGTGGCAGCTCCTGGTCAGGCCCTTTAATGCACCAGAGAACCTCATCTTCATGTTCTTTACTTCTGACTGTTTCCAGCTGCTGTACATCCGTAAAGAACTGTGGCCGTGCAAACTGTGTAGGCGAATACCACTAGCTCGGTCGAGTAGAGACTGAGCAGGGATGAGATGACACAAGCAAGTACCATGTGCAGAGTCCTGCTTGCCACCATGGCTCCCACTCTCACGTGCTGCCCCATCTACTTCCCCGCTGCCCTCATTCTGTACGTCATCTAAGTCATAGCACCAGTTGTGCACGTGCACAAGCAAAGGATCTGAATGAGGAGGGAGTCAGCAGCCATGGCCTGATATTTATATATTTATATGTTTATATAGAGCAAGTCTGAGCCCTCCTCCAGCTCGCCGGCAAACCACAGCCTCGGCGTCATCCAGAGAGGTCACCTTGCACTGTACTGGAAGACAGTATATTGTCATGGAAGACAACCAGTCAGAACAGCACATTTTTAGGATTTCTAGGATGCAGTGTAAGGAATTCTGTTGAATCTGAAGCCTGGGTGTTCAAAACACTCAGTGGAACGTAACAGCAGCGCATTTTCACAGCGTTCTGCACCAGCTCACAGGCAGGCTCTAGGTTCCTAACCCAGTACAGGGTCTGCTCTTCTGCAGCTGTAGGGCGAACACCTCTTGTTCTGAGGGGCTGTCTTCGCAGGAGCAGCCACATCCTCAAAACCGAGCTATTGGACTGTTAACACTAAGCAAGACATCTGGACATAAGCCACTCACAACTCCAGCTGTGCACTAGGAAACGGGGAGGGAGCTCTGAAAGTGCTAGTAGTGTTTTGTCACTGCAGTGTGTGCTGGTGACATTTTTTCCATGGGGGACAACAGTACAGTGTGTCAGCAATGTGGACTTCAGTCAGTGGTTCAGAATGAATCTCAGCCCGGCTACCTGCAGCTTTTCACTCGCTGAGATACAGATTGGGTAAGAGGGTTCAGCGAGCATGGAGCATAGCACCTGACCTTGTAAGCCTTCGTCATTATGACTTTCTCCCAGAGCTAAGGGACCTGGGGCCACTGTACCTCTCCCCCGTGCCCTGCTTTATCCTGGCCTGTCTGAGTTCTGAACTGGGGACTGCACCTCTATTGTAGAGCTCTCCCACCTTGGTTTCTACCTTGGCACCTCAACTTACGTGTACAATTTTCAAAATTAGGCTTTGTGTATGAGTGTTTTGCCTACATGTATGTCTGTGAACCATGTGTGTGCCTGGTGCCACAGGAGCCAGAAGAAGGTGTTAGATCTCCTAGGACTGGGGTTATAGATATTTGTGAGCTGCCATGTGACTGCTGGGAATTGAACCCAGGTCCTCTGCAAGAGCAGCCAGTGCTCTTAACTGCCAAGCCATCTCTCCAGCCTTTGTGATCAGTTCTTGATGTGTTCTTATAGTGTAAATCTGGCATTAGCTTGTCTAGCCCACCTTGTTTCTACACCTCTGGAGTCAAGTAGTGTGTGGTCAGGCTTCATTCAGGTTTCCCTCCCCAGAGGTGCTTCCTCCTCCCTAGGTCTGCCCATCCTCCAGGGCTCAGCTCAGCCCCAGCCTTTCCAGAAGGGAAGCTCTGTCCTTCCCGGCCCTGCCCACTCAGCAGCAGTTCACTGGTGCCACCTGGTATCCTACAAAGTGCCAGGAATGCTGTGATAATTGAGGCCCCACCCATATCCTCCAGGGATCTTCTCTGCCTGGGGTAGAGACAGGTGCACTAAAGGGCACCTCCCTGGGCTCCCTTCCCCTGGCTCCTTTGCTTAGTCCTTCCACCTCAAGAGGTTGTCATTACAGGTTGTTATCTCCCCCCCCCCCCCACCGAGTGGTTGTAAGCACGGAATGAAGTTATGCACTGGGTGCTTTAGGAGTATACTGGCTTGATTGCTAAGTACATAATCAGAAGGACTGATAAATTCAAGGTGTGTGGTGTGGTGGCACACACCTGTGATCTCAGCACTCAGAAAGCTGAGACAGGAGGATGGTAGGTTTGAGGTCAGCCTGGGTTATGTGCAAGTTCAAGGCTACTCTAGGCAGCAGAATGGCACACTGTCAGAATAAGTAGAATAAGTTTTGTTTTTGTTTTGGGGTGTTTTTTTTTTTCCAGAGCTGAGGACCGAACCCAGAGCCTTGCGCTTGCTAGGCAAATGCTCTACCACTGAGCTAAATCCCCAACCCCAACCCCCCTTTTTTTTGGTTTTTCCAGGCAGGATTTCTCTCTGTAGTTTTGGTGCCTGTCCTAGATCTCGCTCCGTAGCCCAGGCTGGCCTTGAACTCACAGAGATCTGCCTGGCTCTGCCTCCCGAGTGCTGGGAGGTGTGCTCCACTGCCACCTGGCCAGAATAAGTTTTCGATGATGTTAAGTTCCTAGCTGTCAGGGTAACTTCTGAGGCTCAAGAAGTCTCTAGACTGGTATTCATAGAACCATGTCCATTAAAAGTTAATAGATGAAACTATCTGTACTATATCTATGGAGATTCTTACCTTGTTGGCTCAGGGTGATCCTGATGCCTGGCCAGCTTGAGAAGCTCACAGGTGATATTTCTGCAAAGCCATGAATGAGTTTGTTTTCTGCTAGTACTGCTCACTCTAATGGGTTACCCCAGAGAGTAGTTACCCTGAGTGCTGCTGTCTGTTGGGAGAAGAGGAGGATGCGGAAGTAGCAGAAGGACCTAGGCAGGGTCGCTGTCCTACAAGCCCTTGGCCACTGCTGTCCCAGCGCCACTTGTGTGTAGGATGTTCTCTGTGGAATCAAAAGTGCTAGGTTGACTCCTCTGGGGTCTGGGGCTCCTACCTGCTGGGGTAAAATCTGCCTCAGGTACTGGTTCCACAAAGCCCAGGACTCCAGCAGGCACCCTATGATGGAGAGCTTGGTCTCTTCTGGTCTACACAGCACATTGAGAGGTTCATTAGCCTCCTGCATTCCAGACCTGTTTTCTTGAGGAGACCTTGGACACAGAGGGCCTCACCCCTTATCTGAGTGTGGGTGCCTGGTGTGGTTTTAAATAGCAACTCTGAACGTGTGAGCTAATCGGAGGAAGAGGAACATGGGAATAAATCCATCATGCAGGCCTCCAGTGACCACAGGCTTCCCAGACAGGCTATGTATCATGTTTCCATGCCTAATTGCCAGCTTCTGATCACATCTTTACAGCCTTAACATCAGGCTGTGCACTCTTTCAGAAGGAAATGGATGTCAGTGGCTGGAGAATTGCTGATGGGCTTGTGTTTTATGATGGTTAATGCCATCGAGATACGGGAAGGTGGACTGTGTATGTAGAGGAGGCACCCAGGGACTCTTGTCATTCTCTGCCTGTCTTGGGGACACTAAATGGTTGCTGTTGTAAAACTTGCCTCCAGTGAACTCCT
The DNA here is from genome assembly GCF_049852395.1 of Peromyscus maniculatus bairdii. Classification (NCBI taxonomy): domain Eukaryota; kingdom Metazoa; phylum Chordata; class Mammalia; order Rodentia; family Cricetidae; genus Peromyscus; species Peromyscus maniculatus. The sequence goes on along the minus strand of NC_134874.1, from coordinate 16,471,894 downwards.
GTGTACTTGGATGAAGTAATGACAGTTGCAGTCATCCAGAGTCCCCTGACATGTGTTGGGGAAGCATGCTGTCTCCTCCTTAGTGGCACTCAGTGATTGCCTTTTTCAGAGAGTGCCCTTGATCATTTCTTCTGACTGTAAAGCCATCTGGGTAGTACTGAAGTAGAATTTAAAACGTTCATTTACTTTGACTTTATGCGTACGGGTGTTTTTTTTTTTTTTTTTTTTTTTGATTTTTCGAGACAGGGTTTCTCTGTGTAGCTTTGCGCCTTTCCTGGAGCTCACTTGGTAGCCCAGGCTGGCCTCGAACTCACAGAGATCCGCCTGGCTCTGCCTCCCGAGTGCTGGGATTAAAGGCGTGCGCCACCAACGCCCGGCTACGTACGGGTGTTTTGATTGCAGGGATGTCTGTACACCACGAGTGAGCAGTGCCCATATAGGCCAGCTGAGGGTGTTGGATCCCCAATAACTAGAATTACAGACAGTTGTGAGTCACCATGTGGGTGTTGGGAAATGAACAAAGATACTTTTGGAACAGTAGCCAGTGCTCTTAACTGCTAAGCCATCTCTCCAGCCTAGAATTTTTAAGAAGTGAAAAATCACCCATACCCTACCATCTAGAAAGTAATGCTTTAATACTCTATGTACGTCCTTGGACATTTTGTCATGACCTACTCAAAGTGTGGTATTGCTGATAGAGGTTTAAACATGAGCTTTTTAGCTTAATCCATCTCAGGCATATGCTGATAACTGTCATCGTCACACAATGCAATTGTGCCATGCTCCCTGAGTCCTCCCTTCTGAGCACTCAGAATCCTTTGTGTGGTAGACATTGTGCAGAAGTAAGACTTTTGTTTGTTTGGTTTCTTCTATTGGCTTTTAGAAACATCTGTTAAAGAAAATGTCTCCTGTGTAGTTAGAGAGTAGAGCACCCGTAAGACCTCTACATAAAGAGTCAGCTTGTTTATTGCTCTGATAAAATACACCAGCCATTCTGCTTTTTTCCTTTTCTTTTTTAATCTTTCTTTTTATTTATTCTTCATCTTTCACATCATGCATCTCAATCCCATTCATTTCCTATTACTTCATATCCACCCTGTGCCCTTGCAACCTCCCCTCCAAAAATAAAATAAAATTTAAGAGAACAAAAGGAAAAATCTCATTGTGGAAGCAGTAGTGTGACATAGGAGTCATATGGTAAACCCTTTTATCCATAAATCAAGTGTTCATTGCAAAGAGTCATTGGTCTGGTTCGAGGCCAATGCTGGGCCCTCACTGGAGCTCCTCTTGGATATTCTGCTGTTGCCCTGTGTCTTGAGGATCCTGTAGCGTTGGGTCTGCAGGACTGGCCCCTTCACATGCTCCAGCAGATCACAGATGGAGTGGATGTTGGGGTGGGTCAACTGATCAGCCCACCAGCTCTCGCCTGTCTTCACTGCAGTCATTCTGCTTAATCTTACAGCTGAACGTCTTCTGGCCCTCCAAGTCACTGTTCCACACAGGCAGCGTGGTGGCTTCTCGAGGAACGGGCCTGCAGTTCCAAACCACAGCTCCTGTGCTTAGTTCTAGCCACACTTGTTTGTGTTTGGTTTTTAAAAAAAGGGCTGGAGAGTGCTCAGGAGTTTAGATAGAGCCCTTCTTGCTTTTGCAGATGACCCAGGTGTGAGTCCCAGCACGCCAAGGTAACTCACAACCATTCATAAATCCAGTTCCAGGGGATCCAAAGCTGTCTTCTGACTTTTGAGGATACCAGGCACATGTGTGGTGCACAGATATACATGAGGTAAAACATGCATACACGTACAAAAATTAAAAACAGAAAAACTATCTCAATTCTTTTGTTTAGGTTTATTTCACGTGTGTGTGTGTGTGTGTGTGTGTGTGTGTGTTTGTTTTGCCAGTATTTCTGGCTACATCATGTGGGTGCCCGGTGCCAGACAGTCAGAAGAGGGCATTGGATCCCATGGAGCTAGAATTACAGGCAGTTATGAGCCACCCTGTAGGTGTCAGGAACTGAACCTTGGTCCTCCGCAAGAGCAACAAGTGCTGTTCACCCCTGAGCCACCTCTCCAGGCCCAAACACCCTCATTCTTCAAGATTGCTCTCTGTCTCTTAACAGACTTAATTGCCCCTCTGCTGTCAATATTTAGTGCTGTAGTTCCGTTCTTCTTTAACAAGGTATTTCTAGAGCCTTGTCAAATGCTTGCCTTCTGGGAGTTGATGCCCTTTTATCTTGCAGCCCTAGCTCTTTGGTAGTTATCAGATGACTTGCTCATTGAATTGCCTAAGTGCCTTTGCAGGCAGGGACAGGAGGTCCCCACAGCTTACAGCAGTTCATCTAGGTTACTGTGAATTCAGAATTGTATCTGTGTTGTCTGCATACATGATAAAGGTTTTTTGTTTTGTTTTGTTTTTTTCTTTTTTTGTCTTTTGAGACAGTGTTTCTCTTTGCAACAGCCCCCACTATCCTAGAACTCGCTCTGTAGACCAGGCTGGCCTCGAACTCCCAGAGATCCGCCTGGCTCTGCCTCTCGAGTGCTGGGATTAAAGGCGTGTGCCACCACCGCCCGGCCAAAGTTCTGTTTTTAGAAGTGTGTGTGGGTATGTGCGTGCGCATGTGTGCCGCCATACCGTGGCATGCATGTGAAGGTCAGCAGACAGCTTGTCAGAGTCAGTTCTCTTTCCACCTATGGGTTCCAGGGATCAAACTCAGGTTGTCAGACGAGCCAGTAGGCACTTTTAACTGCTGAGCCATCTCAACAGCTCCCTCCAGGGTGCATATGAAAGCAGGCCCATGGGAGGGCTACTACTTAGCCCTACTCAGGCCATTTTTAGCCATTGTTAGAGTACTATAGATTGGCTCAGAGGAAGAAGTAATGCTTTATTGTCTCTGGGCTCCGCCATCCCTGTGCCCCTCTCCAGTGGAGATGGAGCAGGAAGAGGAAGGCAGCTAAAGAACTACTTTTGCAGATGACCCAGGTACTTTTATGTTGTCTTCTTTGGAAGCAACTAGAATTTGCTAGCTCGTTCTCATAACTAGTGCTCAGGAAATGTCTAGTATGACAAATAAACAGCTCCGAAGTAAATCTGTAGAGCTTTGAACCAGTGTTTACATAGCAGTAGGTCACTGACATTGATTGAGCACTTACTGTGTGCCAGGCACCAGAGCCTGCTGCACTCAGCACTGAGGGGCTGTCATGAAGATTAGAGTCAGCTAACTGGCTTCACTGGCACCCCAGGCCAGTCCCGCCCTCTCAGGTTTGTCTACCCTGTCTGTCCACCCTGTCTGTCCTTTTGTCCCGCTGAGATCTGCAGATCTTCTCTGAATTTCTTCATGTGGAGACAGGTTGCTGGCCAAATAGTCAGAGGTTTTTTTCTCCCTGGTGTCCTCTGAACCCACACATCCACCTAGAAATGAGTAGCATACCTTCCTTCCTGGCCAATATTTTTCCTGACAGCAGTCCTTAAGCTTCAGGAAACCAGAGCAGTACAGAAATTCCTACAAAAAGTCCCAGTGGTCCTCAAGCTCCAACACTGAGATGGTGTGTAGTGCCCAGGACAGGTCCTTGCAGTAAGTAGGGGAGACAGTGTATCCGTCCTTCAGGGAGAGAGGACCCACTGCAGATGAGCTCTAACTAATTGATGAGTAGATTCAATAATAGCTTGCTCTAACCAGCCTTCAGTCACACTAGGCACCGTTCTCATATTCTGAAATCGTTACCTCCTTGGCTTTGTGAATTAGACTGCTTTGAATAGCCCAGAGGCTGTGTTTAAATGAGACCCCTCCCCCAGAGATACTCATTTCTCTTCGTCTGCTAAATGTAGCTGCTTTAAAATATCTTCTCAGGCTGTCGAGACTTTATGGGATGAGGTCATGTTCAGATCAATGTGCCGCAGTGCTTTTTGATTAATGGGAGGTAACGGGCCCAGCCTCTCCCCAGCCCATGGTGGAGCAGGATAAAATTATCTGAAATGCATGCGTAATGCATGAGTTCTTGGGGGGGAGGAGAAAGAGGGCAGAAGGAGGGGTTGCCTAGAGTAGTCCAGACAGAGGGGAACGGGGTGCAAAGGCCCAGTGTGGCAGATAAAGAGGGGCAAGGGGTACTGTGGTGATGCGCTAAGAGCATATTGGTGACCTGAGGGGACAAGGCTGGGGAGGTGCAGCCTGGCTAGGGCATCAGGCGCTTGCCATGAAAATGTAGGCCAGGTGAGTGTGTGCACAGGGGTGCTATAAAAGGATATGTTTTGGAAAGGGGAATATCTGGACCTGGCTGTGGGTCTCCCCCTCATAGGCACACCCAAATGGTGTCTGGCAGCTCACCGCTGAGTAGAACACTACTTTTGGCTCAGGACATCTTGTGCTGAGTCAGTCCCCAGAGGCTCTGGCTGTGGGACAGAAAGGGTGAGTGTGAATCAGGCCCTTGGCCATTCCTGCTGTTATCCAGGGTATGAGGACACACATCCTGAGGGTGGGATTCCTCTTAGTTTTTCTGAAGCAACCTTGCTTTGCAGAGGTGCTGGTGAGGCCCAGAAGGCTGTGCCTTTGCCCACCTTCTTGTCTTAAAAGCAGGGCTGGTTCGTGATTGTCTCGGGAATAGATGGGGAACCCAGAGGGTGGAGAGCCATGTCTGGTCATCAGAACAGGCACGGTGCCTGGCCTCCACCCTGCAGGAGAACGGTCATCCACTCTCCTCTGGAGCTGAGTTACATCAGATTTGCTTTGTCTGTGCGCTTTGTCAGAGGTTGGATGTGTACTACGGGAAGCTTTGCCTCCCGGTGGAAATCCACATCTGCCCAGCCTTGAAGGTTACTGCTGCAGACCCTAAGGCTGAGGGGGACTGCCAGGTTCAGGGCCATGTCTTAGCTTCCCTGTTTCAGTAGAGTGTCCTCGGTCCTGCAAAGAGGACTGCCAGAGCAGGTGACAGAGTGCTGGTGCAGCATGCTCCAGAAGGAGGATCTCAGTGCCCTGGGGCTAAGAGGCAACCAGCACCTGGGGGTCAGGATGGGCATCATTGGGCTTGGCTGTTGACAGGCCGTTTGTCTTAATGATGGCAAGAACCGATACAGACAGGGTCCTTAGTCACCAAGGCCTTCATTAGTGTCAAGTTATCCCCAGAAATGGTGGCCCAGTTCCCCTGGTCTCTATAGCCCGCTGCAGAACAAACAGTGACTTCCCCATAGGTCTGCTGAGCGCAGAGAGGACGATGTGAACTGATGGTGCTCGTGGTGCCAGGGAGGTAACTGCAGCAAGTGTCTGAGTGCCTGCCTCACCCTGTGCCCACCGCTGGAGCTGTCTGGAGAGAAACTACAGGTCTGTGTACATTCACTGGGGTTGGGCCAGGTCCCTCGTAATGAGTGAGTGGCTTGGAACCTTACCTGCAACTGAGAGCAGAGTCTCCAGGAGAAGGGGACAAGTGTTTAGCCCCTGCTGCCTGCACAGAGCTGTGAAATTGTTGGTGGCTCTCGGGCGCAGAAACAGTTGAATCACCCCGGGGCAAAGACCACAGTTCAGAGCCATGAGCAGGGTGGTGCCCTCACCACACAGAATGGCAGTATCGGCAGGATGCTCAGAGGTGGTAGCCTGGGACCCATTAGCCATCTGCAGAAAACCCACAGTTGACTCCATCCATTATACCAACCAGTTCCAGACCCAGCAGTGTACCCTTTCCCATGGGTCTGACTCTTGAAGTTGCTTGGGGACCAGCATCAAGTTCGGCATACCATCTCTAATGATGGTATGGGATCAGTAGCTCAGGAGAAGACTCACATCATTGACTCAAGCTATGCAGCTCCTTCCCCTATGGATTCAGTAACACCACCATCCTGCCCAGATGGTGAGAAAGTCACTTAGCCATCTCGACACAATTTAGTCCCATGTGTACATGCCTTGCCCCATACACCTGCATAGACAGATCTCCTCTTTGGAGCCTATTAGGGCCTCCCAGAGGAGGGACATAAGGGGACCTAGACAGCCAGGACTACCACAGGGCTGAAAGTCCTTGTCCTAATGTCAGTACATATTTCAGGGCCCAGCAAACCTCCCTGGTGGTGCATGGCACTCTTTGCACACCTGGGTTTGTTCTAGGGTAATAACTGTAGCAGCAAGACAACCATGAATTCTGGAGTCCAGAGTTAGGTTCAAGCACTGATTCCCTAAGGCAATCCAAATAGGATCAGTTCTGTAAACCATACTTAAATGGATTTCAAATAAAACTTACCTACCACCCGGGGATTGGGACAGGGTGGCCACTGAGGGGCCCAGCGTAGACTATAAAAGCAAGTATCTGACTCCCTGTGTAGACAGGATATTCTCTCAGAGCTACATGAGAGGTCTTAAAGTTTAGACTATTAAAGTACACAGTTTCTCTGGGCATGCATGCTGTGAGTTACAGACCTGAGGAGGAAGCCCCTGTCTACATGGGCCTTGGTGCTTGTAGGTCACCACTGGTGTTTACCATGGCCTCCTGGGTGCAGGCACTGGACTGGGCTTAGGTCGAGACAGGGACAAGCCTGCAGGCCATGCAAGGATAAAGGCAAGAGACACGTGCCCATAAGCCCACTCTCGGACAGTGGCCAGGGGTGTGAGACACAGCCCCATCTGAGGCCGGGGCTTGGAAAGCAGCAGAGCTTAGGCTGCGACCTTGGGATCCTGGGAAGGCAGATAGAGGAGGGCGCAGAGGGCTGTGCTGCCGTTGGGTGGCACTGATAAGCTCTGAAGAGAGCTGCGCTACTGCCAGTGCACTGGGGCTCCAGAGAGCGCCAGCAAGTGGGACCCTAAAACACCCCACCTCCCTAGTCAGGACACAGAATGGCCTTGAGAGTTTGAATGCAGATGGGTCACCAAGACAAGGCCTGACAGCAGTGGAGGTTGGCGGATGGCATGGGGAGCTGGGTCAGAATGGGGTGGCACTTGTGTGCGCTCATACTAGGCCCAGGTTGCTGCCCTGTGTTCCTAGACCTGCAAGTCCTGAAACCTGGGCTCGGCTTTCCCTGAGCTCACAGGACCTGGAATTGAGCCTGTCCTCTGCAAACACGGTTGTCAGGCCTCCCCCCGCCCAGCCTCCAGACACTGAGCACACGGGTCCAGGTGGCCCCAGACGTCCTTCCTGCCAGGCTGAGCACGAAGTGCTTCTGAGTGCAGGAGACCATTGCCATCCCAGAGGCTCAGACCGCAGGCCGGGCTGCCCTTCTGACTGAGGCTCCTGCTGTGGGTGCGGCCCAGGGACCGTTCCTCACATGTCACCGCTCACTTGGCCTTGGTTGTACTGGCTCCTCTGGTATGGTCAGTGCCCTCTTCCAAGGCCATGCACTTGGCACACAGTACTGGGGTCTTGAGGTGCAGGGTCCACCTTGCCCTGCAGCTGGCTGCTGAGGCTGCTGACATGCCTTGGCTAGATGCTTCTTCCACAGATGGAGCTCACCAGCTTATGCCCTCCAGACCAAACTTTGTTCCTTGCCCCGGTCCCCCTAACTCAGGTGTCCTGGTTTTTGTCACCATTGTCCTGCTAGGATGTGTTATTGTCTCCTTGGCCCCGCCGGTCACTTTTCTGTTTCCTTCGGAGCATTTGCCGACTCTCCTGCGGCAGAGCGGGGTGGGGCCTGGCTGCCTCAGCAGATGGTGTGAGGGAAGGCAGGCCTGGCTAGAGTCCACTGGAAACAGTTCTGAGTGGTGAACACACGGCTCCTCAGCTGATGGCAGCGGTGTGTGCTGCGGACCCCAGGGGCATGCTAGAGGCCCTTGAGAAGGCTCCTTCGGGAAGGGCCTGTGGGAAGGCACCGAGAGCTGCAGTGACCGTGTTCTGTCCTTGTGTCCCAGTGCTGGGCCAGGTCCCTTAGTTTTTCTAGAAACATGGTCTGACTTCACATTACTCCAGTTGTAGTTGAGGGCGGGGCCTGAGGACCCCATACTTCTGTAGCCACAGATTTCTCCTTCCTCTCTGTCTTCTCTTCACCTCAGTAGCTCCCAGGTAATGTGCCTAGGAGCCCACTGCAGGTGGTCCTGGCCCCAGGTTCTCTGTGGGGCATTATTGCTTCCTAGTTATGGAATCTCTTGGGGGTGCTTTGGGCCAGTCACAGAAGTCAGGACTGGAAAGACGAGACCTGAATTTGAATAAAGCCTGCTCCATCTACCGACTCTTCAGTCTTCCTTCCGAGTCTCTTCCTCTCCAGGAAGGAGAAGCAGCCTGGGGTCCTGGACTGGGCACTACTCATGCCCTCAGCTGGCTCTCACAGAGGCCTGGCATGTGGCAGGTGCTCATCAGAAGGGGGCCCTGGAGCCCCAGGACCTCACCTGCTCCCTTATATTCCCGTGACCTGTACCCAGAGCCCCACCTCCTCTCAACTCTCATGCTTTTGTGTTTCCTGCAGGTCACCTGGATGTCAGCATGGCAGCCACCAACCTGGAGAACCAGCTGCACAGCGCACAGAAGAACCTGCTCTTCCTCCAGCGGGAACATGCCAGCACACTCAAGGGGCTCCATGCTGAGATCCGGCGGCTGCAGCAGCACTGCACAGGTGGGGGCAGGCCGCAGCCGCTGTCGGGGGGCGCCAGGCCCTCCCCACTTACACCCCTGCCAGCCTTCCCACCACCCAGCCAGCCTCCCGGAAGCTCTGAGCACTCAGCTGCCGCCCTGCCCTAGAAGAGCAGGTGCCCCGGCACTCACCACAGCGCAGTCTCAGTCCCGGGGCAGCTGCTCCCGCGCTCTGCTGTGCTGTTGGGGTGTGCGGGGAAGATGAGGCCCAGGTCCTCTTGCAGCCCCGATGGGAACCTTGACCCCTGGTGTTTCTTACATCGATCCTGCTTCTACACAGTAGAACTCACTCAGCTGGGATGTGGTGCTGTTTTCAGAACTGATGTGAAGTATGTCACGATAATCAGTGTGTCATGTTTCCTTTGTAGATCTAACCTATGAGCTGACACTCAAAAGTTTCGAAGTGACAGGTAAGAGCTCCTCCCCACACATGGGTGCATCTTGTTTTCTTGGCAATGTATTCCCACTGGTCACGTGCTTAGGGTGATTTTCCCGCACAGAGACAAGTTTGTGCCCTCAGACACCTGGGCTGGAGTGATGAGTGGCCTTTTTCACTTCCCATTGATACTTATGTCTAGAATGTCTGTTACATACTTTTCAGAATTTTCTAGCTTTTCTACCATGACTGTATATCCCGCTGTAATCCAGAAATAGACCTCAGTGTGACTTGCCAGAAAGGAGAAGTGACGGCTAGGCAGAAGCCCCTCCCCCAGTCTCCAGAGTTTACCCAAGGCTGACCCACAGCCACCGTGCTCCATGTGGGGGGAGGGCTGTGGGTCCACAAGTTGAGACCATCTTTCTCTGGACTGTGGTCTAGATACACTTCCCAAGTGAGACTCACTGGGGACCCCAAGAGTATAGCGAACCAGTGGTGGCCAGGGAAATGATAGAGACAGGGTCTTCTAGGAGCTCTGGGCCTGGGAGAATGGCATGTTCCTTAGCACCCAGCCGGGACTGAAGGGTATGGGACATGCATCTGGGGAGACCTTTCCCCTAACTAAGCTCTCATGAGAGTCCAGTCTTCATTGAAGCCTCAGGTCACATCACTGAGCATTTGTTACTCTGTCCCTGGGTAACTCCTGAGCACTCCTGCCGTGGTTTTGTCTGAGTGGGTGCAGAAGGCCCTGTCAGGCTTCATAGGCCTTGGAGCAGGAGCCTACCCACCAAAATCTGCACAGAACAAAGACACCTGAGTCCTCTGTCTGCCAGGATAGAGTTGCAACCTGTGGTTGGTCTGCCCCCCCCCCCCCCCACACACACACCATGACAGGCCTTGGGAAAGAAGGAGCGGCCTGTGCTATGGGGCCAGGGTGTCCCCACACCTCCCCCTTTTGCCCAGATTAGTCTGCAGCAGCTCTGGAGCCTCTGTCTCAAGTCCCCTCAAGCCCTTTAGGACACCCTCAGCAGCAGCATGGCTTTTGTCAAAGGTGCATGCGGTGCTGCTTCAGCAGAGGGGGCGGTTTGAAAAGCCTCTGGGTGGGTGGCCTTTGTGGGGGCATGTCCCATCCTCGGGGTGAAACTAGTGCTCGGTTCAGGGCACATCACACACAAGCTAAGAAGGCAGGTCAGAAAGGATCATGAGTCTCTCCCCTGTGGTCTACACACCTGAGTGCCCAGTGACACAAACAGATTCAAGCAGTACTGCTCAGTGGGGAGCAGAGGTCTGTGGACTAGACCTGGAGGTCAGAAATTTCTAGAGAGGATTATGTAGAGGACTGGGGTACCAGCATCTCCCAGAAGCACCTGCTAGATCTGGCCAAGACTGCACTGGAGAGCAGACAGCTGGGTAGCTAGGTCATTTTCAGGGAAGGACAGTGTTTGCCCAGGCCTCTTAGGGATAGGAAGCCAAAAAAAGCACCTTACTGAGGAGCCCTGGATTTCTTGTTCTGCTGGGACCAGGGCTGTGTGCCTCAGACAGTGTCTGTAATGGCCCAGAACCTGTGACTGTCAAGGTCTGGGTCTGACCAGCACCAGGGAGTCTGCTCTACTGTCCCAGGTCTGTCAGCCCTCAGCCCTCTTAGCATTCCCTGAGGACACGGATGCCAGAATGTTGTGTCTGGCTGGGATGCAGCCAAAGACCTGAGATTGTAGGTCTATCACGTTCAGAGGTAGGGCCGAGAGGAGGGCCCATCTGCAGGTGTGTGGAGGAAGAGCGTGGATGTCAAGCCTGATGACTGGGCTGGGGTTCCTCACTGCACTGGAGAATCTAGTGCTGGGGTGGGGTGGTGGTGTTGTTTTGGTTATGGCTAAAAACCCAAGACTCATACTGCATCATTTCTAGGGATAACATTTGCTGATTCAGTCTCTCTAGACAGACAGACAGACAGACACACACACACACACACACACACACACACACACAGTCTGTGTTTACCTGCAGTGAGTGTACACTCGCCCGTGGGGCTTCTTAATAGCTCAGAGGACACCTGAAGCTGCCGGCTTAGAGAGGTACAGCATGCTCCCAGAACCCATGGCACTACAGGGTTGTCGGCAGATTGTGGATGCCCAGATCTGGAGTTGAATCAACCCTAGTGGTCACAACACACAAGAAACAAGGAGACAGGCAGCTCAGGGTTCATGTGGGAGCAGAAGGCATGGAACAGATGGACTGTCAGACTGGCAGCTTGTTTGCCATGAGGCGTTATTGTTGGCCAAGGGAGGAAGAAGGGAGCAGGGCAGACTGAAGGAGGAGGCCTGGGAGATGGTGGTGCCCAGTGGGCAGTAGGCCAGACGGTCGGAGAGGAGAGCAGGCTGCCAGCCAGCTCCAGAGGAGCAGAGAGGGCAGGTTCTAGATGGGGCAGCTGGGAGAATGAAGGTGACAGAGAGCAGGGTCAGGCCTGAGGGACATGTCTGACACCCTTCACTTGTAGAGCTGGCACTCCAGAGACGCTGACTCCAGCTGACGCTCAAGCTGTTTTAACCTCAGCACCTTCAGATTCTGGAGACATTCTTTTACGCAGTAAGCCAGGGAACCAAGAGCTGGGAGGGGCCTCGAGACCCCCTGATTCGCCTTTAGTGGGAGCAGGGCCTACAGGCCATCCTGCACCCTGCCTACCATAGGGCTCCTCGCCAGGGCCCTCCACACAGGCCACGAGCATCTCCTTCCTCTACTGGGCTCTGACCTGCACCTGACTTTTCCTGCAGGAGACGGCTCTTCCAGAACAACGGAGCTGAAGAGGCGCTGTGAAGAGCTGGAGGCCCAGCTGAAGGCCAAGGAGGAAGAAAACCACAAGTTACTGCAAGAACTGGAGCAGAAGAACGCCGCCATCGCTGTGCTGGAGAATACCGTCCGTGAGAGAGAGAAGAAGTACCTGGAGGAGCTGAAGGTGAAGAGCCACAAGCTGAGCATGCTGTCCGGCGAGTTAGAGCAGCGCGCCAGCACCGTGGCCTACCTCACCTCGCAGCTGCATGCAGCCAAGAAAAAGCTCCTGAGCTCCAGCGGCACCTCTGACGCCAGCCCAGCCGGCGGCCCTGCACTGGCCAGCTACAAGCCCACACCCCCCAAGGACAAGCTGCCGGAGACACCCCGCCGCCGTATGAAGAAGAGCCTGTCGGCCCCACTGCACCCTGAGTTTGAGGAGGTCTACAGGTTCGGAGCCGAGAGCCGCAAACTCCTTCTGCGGGAGCCGGTGGACGCGATGCCGGATCCCACCCCATTCCTGCTGGCCCGGGAGTCTGCTGAGGTCCAGCTCAAGGAGCGGCCTCTGGTCATACCTCCCATCGCCTCAGACCGTGGCGCCAGCGGGCAACACAGCCCAGCCCGAGACAAGCCACACAAGACCCATGTCGGGGTGGCTCACCGCATCCATCATGCCAGTCCACCCCAGGCCCAGCCTGAGGGGGAGACGAGGGCTGTGGACCAAGTGAACACAGGGAAGGTGGTGAGGAAGCACTCAGGGACGGACCGAACTGTGTGAAGCCTGCGGCCAGCCCCGCAGCCATCCACGCACTGTGAGCGCCGCCGCCGCCGCCGCCGGCACAGGGAACCTCGCCCACACCTTCCTCGCCCCGCCCATGCCAAACGTTTCCTCCCGTCATCGCCGCAGCCTGGCTCCTGGCCCATAGTGACACATGCTATGATGGTGTCCCCACTGAAGATATTTACTGGCACTGTGGCCAATGCCTGCATGCCAATAGCTTGCTTCCAGCCCCTCGCCATGAGATCTCGGCACAGTCCTAGACAAGGCCCAGGCCACGGCTGCATCACATGCCACACTCAGAATCCGAAGCGCTTGAAGTCAGAGCAAACTGAGGACTCGCCTCTCCCAAGATCCAGGGCAGCCTAGCAGAGCAGCAGCCTCTGCCCCCACGGGGAGACTCCTGCCTTCCCACGGTCCCTTTGCCCAGCAGCTGTATGTCACATGATGACCTAAGCAAGATGACCTCACCCCTCATGTCACCCCAACCTGAAGGTGTGTTCATAAGTTTTTGTTAGTTTCATCCAAATGTTCAGGATCCAACAAATGTTATTTTCTAAACCCACCCTCCTTCTCCTCTGTCTTTTTGAAGCACCGAGGGACTGGAGGAAGTGGGAGGGAGGACTGGCAGGTGGGCTGGGGATGCTCGCTGCACAGAGCTGTCGCTGCGATGTTGGGACTCCTGCCTTTCCGGGCAGAAGCTGCGTTCTGTCCTGCCCAGGCTCCGCACTGCCTCCCTGTCCCCAGCTGGCCAGGCCAGCCTCACAGTATGAGAGAGACAGCCAGTAGCCATTTGTCCCCAAGCCACACAAAGGCCCTGGGAGGGGGAGTCTGGAGCTTGGGCAGGACTGAACACATGCCCCAGCAGCCTCAGCCTTCCCTGCGCTTGCCAGCAAAGGGCAGGTGCCGGAGCCGAGACGGGTAGAACCCACACCAGTGGCTCAATAGGAAGGAAGAGAATGCACTTGCCTTAAAACCTGCACTGGTGCGTGCTGTATCCAGAGTTCTCGAGAAGATGGAGAAGCAAAGCCAAGGCTAGAATCGCTGCTGCCGATTGATTATAGCACCCACATGGCGGCTCACAATTGGCTGTACCTCCAGGGACCCCAACACCTCACATGTGGTGCACGTGTATTCAGGCAGGCTCACACACATACACAGAAATAAAATCTTAAAAAACAACAAACAAAAACTAAGTGTGGTGGTGCAGATTTGTGTGTGACCCCAGCCCTGGAGAGGTGAAGACAGGGACCCTGAGGCTTTGGCAAGTCAGCAAGCGCCAGGATAACGAGATTGTATCTCAAAAACACAAGGAAAGTACTTGAGGAATGAACAAGAAGATTGACATGCATCCACACACACAAACCCATTGCAAAACAAGATTCATTTAATGGAAAAATACGTTTAGATGACTGATTTCAACTGCAAGGAAAATCGGCATCAAACACAGTCCCCCGCCACTCTACCTGGCCCCCCCGGGGAAACTCCATGAAATGACGTCATTCTCCCATTCTTGGCGAGGCGCCAGCACCGGTGTGGCATGCCACAGGCATGGTAGCTCCATGTAGTCCTCCACACGCTGGGGTTAATCCGAGTTCAGGGTGAGGCACACCCCCTGTAGCACCCAGTGTGAGATGTGCTTGGTGGTAAAGAGGTCAGCTTCGAACACTAGGCCAACTCCCATGGCGTTTCTCCTCATGGAGGTGGTGTAGACCGGGGTCCGGAAGGTGTTCTGCAAGGGGAAGGCAGGGGACATCCCCTCAGGGTTGGAGGGATTCAACCTGAGTACTTCACCGTGGGGCGGCTGGGCCAGTGCCGCCTGGTCCCCAGACAGCTCCTCAAAGATGGTCCCCAGCCAGGCAAGGTAGAGGGCACCTGCCATCCACAGTAAACAGCCACTTTCTGACTCTCAGTGTGTCCAGAATTTCCTAAGGAGGGAGTTTCCCCCGGCTCTGAGCTTGGACTTGACCCCTGTGGATGATGGACACCCACATGCACGTATGCCAGAGTGTTTACCCATGAACTGGCCCCATAGCGTTAATCCCGCCCCGAGAGGAGGGATGGGGCCAGGGAGGTGACTGTCACCTGTAGCTTCAGGCGGTGAGCTTCAATGGGGATGATCTTCAGGATGGGCAGGTCCACCACCAGCACCTTGGGCTTGCTCTTGATGAGACACCCTTTCTCTATGTCCCAGTCAGCGCCCTCCAGGTAGAGCCCCGAGACAAAGCACCCTGGGGGTGACAAGATGCATCTGTGTCGCCTCTCAAAGGTGTGCACAGAGGACAAGTACAAAGGCCACTGAGGGGGCTCAACTCTGCCCCCACTTCCCCGTGTAAAAGAATAGCTAGACAGAAGACATGGGGTTCCGAGGAAGTGGGTCCAGACAGCACCTCTCTCCCTGGACCCTGGCTTCAGGACACACAGCTCAGAATGGGCACACGGTAATCCCCGCATCCTCTGAACCAAAGGGGGAAATCCAAGAGGAGTGTGGTCTCTAGCATGCAGAGACCCCAAAAGTGAGAACGTCAACACTGGTCTATAGTGGCTCTGATTCTGCGCTCTCACCAAAGGCAAAAACTGTCCACCTGCCCCACAGAGTGGCAGCTGGATGCTCACCAGTGAGACCTGAGAGTCCCCGAGACTTGTCCATGAATCCACTCTGAACGAGATACAAAGGGGCTTCTGTTCTTTGCAGTTGAGTGGACTCTGGCTAGGGAGACAGTTTCCAGCGGGCACCTGCACAGAGTGCTGCTGGCTGAGCTGAAATCAGCACATCTTCTAGCAGATGTATCCCATGGGCAGAGGAAAGGGATGACTGCAGCCCTTACAATTGCAGACTACTTAAAACCCTAGGAGAGGTGGTTTGTTTGTTTGTTTTGTTTTTTCGTGATTTTTAGATTATGCGGTTCTCAAGTGGGAACTTTGTAGTGTCGTGTCACAATGCCAAAAGGTTGGGCATGAGCCGGGCAGTGGTGGTGCACGCCTTTGATCCCAGCACTCGGGAGACAGAGCCAGGTGGATCTCTGTGAGTTCGAGGCCAGCCTGGTCTACAGAGCGAGATCCAGGAAAGGCACCAAAACTACACAGAGAAACCCTGTCTCAACAAAAACAACAACAAAAAGGTTGGGCATGCCAGACCAGGCTCCAGGCTAGCCTGTGTGTTCTTTGGCTCCCACACTTCCGCCCTTCAGGGAAAGGCACTCAGGGATCTCTTTGAAAACTCACTTGACCTGGGAGCCCACTTGCCACAAACTAGCATGGTTAGGCCTCCCTGCCATCCACCGTGACTGTGCCAGTCTCCAGTGAGAAACTGCTCTCTGAGATACCACTGTAGGCAGCAGCCCAGCTCAAGCATGGCCTGATCCACACGGTGCGTGTCCCTTTGAGCTGGGGGATGGTCCCGGGAGAGAAGCCCCAAATAGAGACCAGGGTACGTGACCCTCACCGTACCTTGCCCTGCACGCTCATTTACTTCATCAGCATCCTGGAACTTGGTCACTTGTGTGAACAAGGTGGACCGGTCCAGTGGCCAGCCATTCCTCCGGCATGTGGCCTGTACCAGTGCCGTGAGGTAGGACTCTGGTATGTGCAGCCCTGAGAGCCACATCACACTGGGCTCGCTCTCGGTAACCTGGTAGGGAAGGTGGACAGGAGCAAGAGCCTGGGCTATGACACCGGTTCAAAGCGGATAAAAGACCTGATTTCCCATGGTGACAAATGCTGATGTTAGATCAATTAGCTGCCCATTAGGGAAAACTGACCACCAAACTCCAGGTAGGCCAAAAAATTTAGGGGGACACCAAGGTCATCAAAGTGCTTGCCATACAAATGTGGGGATTTGATCCTCAGAACCCACATTAAAAAATCAGGCATGGTGGCACATGCTTGTAATCCCAGTGCTAAAAGAGAAAGGTGAGAAAGATCTCTAAGGTTCTCTGACCAGCCAGCCTAGCCAAACCAGTAAACCCCAGGTCCTAATGAGAAACCCTGTCTCAACAAAGTCATGGCCCATGAGGAATGACATTCAAGGTTCATGTCTGGTCTCTATACACATGTGCACACACATGCATACATGCAGATAGACACAAACCCACAAAAGTACCACATCAGTTCAAGGGGAGAATTGCAAAGTCCAGAAGCCACCAAAGAAAAGACTTTTGACTGTATTTAAACTTAAAACCTTCACATACACATACACACACACACACACACACACACACACACACACACACACACACACACACACACACACATCATCATCATCATCATCATCATCATCATCATCCAAGTAAATGGCTCCCAGCAGGGAGGAGTCCATGCATCACCAGAGGACCAAGGGTTGCTTTCTGTCATATACAAAGAGCTCTTAAAAACCAATGAAAAGGGTTAAGGAGACGGTTCTTGGACCAAGTACTTGCCACACAAGCCTGAAGACCTGGGTTTGGACCCTTAGAAACCACATAGGGCCCCTCCACAAGACAGAGGACAGACAAGAGGATGGCCAGAGGCTCACAGGCCAGCTACCTTGTAGGACTTAGCAGCGAACCAGGGACCCTGTCTTCAAATAAGGTGGAAGGCATTCCTTCACACACACAGATATACACATACTTAAATATCAATATAAAAAGATGGAGTCTTGTATCAAAAGGAAGCAAACACGACAATTCACAGAAAACGCAAATGTCTTGAAGCGTACAAAACCCCCTCCACTTCACCTTCATTAAAGAAATGCGAAGCAAAACAATCCGATGTTCCATCAGTGAGCAAAGGCCACAAACTCAGAGACCACACAGAAGAAAACAAACGTCACTCCCCAAGTATTGGGACTTTGACTTTCTAGAAAACCCAGACAGACTTCAGCTCACACCTGTAATCCCAACACTTGAGAGACTAAGGCAGGACGATGGCCACCAGTTCAAGCCAGCCTGGGCTACAGAGTTAGAGGCTATCTCACAACAACAAATATATCAAGTGCGTGTGTGCTCTGTGGTGCGTGGTATGCACACTGACTGCGTTCATGGACAGTGACCACAGTGCTCTTGGTGACACATATGTACACAGTTGCCACCGAAATGTCCACCCCTAGGAGGAAGGATAAAGACCCTAAAAATGAACAGATGCCAAGACGTTTAGATGAAATCATCTCATGTGCACAGTAAATCAGACTCACAAAGGCACACCAGCAGAGACTGCCCCATGGCAACTGAGGGCATCCCTGGGACACCCGATACGCATTCACAGGGGTCCACGCTGGGAAGACGGGTGTGGGTGGGGTGGTCAGAAACAGACCCACAGTGGCCCGGCACTCACCCACAGTGTGTACTGGTTGAACCTCCGCAGGAAGTAGAGCATCCAGTTCCCAAGGGTCTTCAGGGTGTCAGGGGCGAGCTTCCTCCAGATGTTAGGGATGTGCCCGATGAAGAGAGACCTGGCTACGTCATCTAACTCATTGCTCATCCCAACTTCCCCAGCCAAGGCCTGTTGTCAGAAGAGAGTCCTCAGCAGGGCTGTGGGAGGGCCAGGGGCTTCCCCTGACAGGTAGACCCATGCCCATGGGTCATACTCACTCTCTGGAGCTCAGCCAGAGACCTGGTCATGCGAATAGCGAGCTTGTTGAAACGTCCCAGCTCCTGCAGTAGCACCACCGAAGTGGGTGAAATGTTTAAGCCCAGGTGCTTCCGGACCAGGTCCAGGTCAAAGATCTTGGGCATCTTGTTCTCAATGTCCTTGGCCACCTGGCCAATGTAGTCGTCACGGCTAATGCCACTGCTGGATTCCCCTGGAAGGAGGGCACTTTAAGAGATCTCAAAGCTAGCTGTGTGGAAGCTGGGGCTCTGAGAGCCTCCTTGTTCTTGGGCAAGCTACCTGCATCCACCAGTAGCACCCCTCTGCCCCCACCCCAGCTGAGGGGCTCCCCTGGTAGCTCTACCTGTCTGTGGCTGTAGCTCCAGCAGATGGGACCACATGTCTCGAGCTGCCTGTGTGTAATAGCCAATCTCAGCATTGGAATGGAGACCGAACACTTCCGGCGTGTTGGCAAGTGGGAGGGTCTCAATGGCTTCTAGAATCAGAGAGAGAGAGAGAGAGAGAGAGAGAGAGAGAGAGAGAGAGAGAGAGAGAGAGAGAGAGAGAGAGAGAGAGAGAGAGAGAGAGAAAGAGAAAGAGAGCAGGTTGTACTGGGTGTTCCTGATCACATCCCCCGCACAGTTCCCAAAATCAAAATTAATTCCATTGCTGATGTGTTTTAAAATAAAGACCCTACGCCACTTCTCCCGTCCGCATGCACTGTATCTGCTGTGCAGATGGCCGAGTGACCTTCCCAGTGTCACCCGCCCTTCCGGATGAAGTTCCAGGGTTGGTGACCTCAGCTAAGGAGCAGCTCTAAGATGAGGCAGGGAACAACCTCACTTGACCAGCCCAAGAGTCCCATCAGGAGATGGTGGCAAAGAGTTGGAGTCGACCACAGAAAAAGCAGGATGAAAATCTGTCATCTCTCAGAGAACTTTCTTCACCCTGGGACAGCTCACCCACAAATTTATCCTTCACGTCACCCACGGGGATTTTATAGTCCACCTCCTTGTTCCGGAAGAAGTGGAATGGCTGAAAAGTATCGAAAATGAAGTCTCCCAGGTACTCATCCATGTAAGTGGTGAGGATACGCCGGTCGAAGCTGTCGATGGCCCGGCCTCCGTACATGACCTGAGGTCAGAGTAGGGGAGAACCAGTGGGGACCCATAAGCCCCCATGCACCTACAGCTCTATCACTGCCCAGCTCCGACCTGTCGACTCAAATAACTAGACAAGAAGGGGGCTTATCGATAAAATCATGCTCTGGTCTTGATTTTTCTTGACTTCTTGAACAGAACAAAAGTCTGAAGCAGCTTACAGGGAGCCTAATGCGACTGGGAAAATCCCCAAGTGGGACAGACAGACAGACAGACAGACAAGAACCTAGACACCAGCAGTTAGTCCTTCTGCATTGCAGAATTCCCGAATCTAGAGCTTTCCTCCACGAGTTCAGCTAGAGTCAGGGTACCCACACCCCAAGAACACAAGGCTCCCTGGATGTGCTCAGTCCATCGGCAAGCTAGGAACTGCCCCGAGGAACTAGCGGGGGCCCAGCGGCCCTAGAGTCACACAAGAGAGCTCCCTGGGAATGGAGTTTGTCAATGGACAACCGTGAAGAGGCAAGAGTATTTTTCAGGGGCCTTGGGGTGGTAAGGAGTTGGGGGGGGGGCAGGAACAAGGACGATCCCAAGGGTTCAAAGGACAGGTGTCTCGGTCCCAGACCCCAGTCCTCGGGAGGCACCCAAGGCTCATCACCTCTCCGATCAGGTACTTGAGGCTGCCCCACGGGATGCGCGGGTCACGCTGCTGGAAGGCTTTCGTTAGGTACGTGTTTAGGATTTCCATGCAGACCTTAGAGAGGAGGAAGAGCTGTGGTTAACGGCCACTCCCAGCCTGCACCCTGTTGCTGGTGAACTTGGGAGGCAGGTGCAGAAGCCAGCCAGGTAGGGGTAGACTGGCTGGACAGACGTCGCCATGCTCACCTGAAAGTCGGACTCATTGAAGTCATAGTACACATTCCAGCCGATCTTGCCAAACTTCCTCCTCTCTTGTACCACGGCGTGGAAGAAGGCCAACACGTAGACCAGGGGCTTGAAGGCGATGTGTGGACACTGCTCCAGCATCTCATGGGAGATCTTGAAGTAGGTGGCCCGCATGTTCAGTTTGAGCCCGTTCGGCGGCTCCGTGACTACCTGCCGAAGGGCAGAAGGCTGGCCTGACCCAGGAGCCCTCTGCCACCATCTGCTCCCACAGCATATCTCCAGCTGGAACGGGAGATCTGGAGAGTGCACACACACACACACACACACACACACACACACACACACACACACACACACACACACACACACACACGAGTCCCACAGCCACTTAAGGAGAGTGGGGTGGGTACATGGGGTATCCCCTTCACACTAGGATCCCTAGGACAGTGACCGGGACCAGAGCTGCAGCATCTCTGTATGGATGCCCCCAAGGCAGACCTTTAAGGACTTCTGCAGGATTCCAATGGGGAAGCCCTTGGTGGGGTCTGTGGTGAGCCACAGACGGAAGTCAGGGTGTGGCTTGGTGATCCTCTCCAGGGACTTCTCCAGGTCCTTCAGCCACTTGACCAGGAGGTGACAGTTCTGTAACATGAGCCACTGTCCCCGAGCCACGGCCGTCTCCAGCAGCTGCAGCGCCACCTGCAGGAGAGGGAGTGAGGCGGTGTTGGGGCGGACGATCGTTCCCAAGCTAGGCCAACCCTGTGCTTCAAGGGGGCCAGAAGGATCCAGGGATCCAGGAGCTAAGGCGGAAACCATCCCGAGACAGTCTTCCTGCCATCTGTGACCTCAGGGCCAGCCGTGGCTTACACGATGAGCCTCATGCCTCTTCAGCCTCCACAGCCCCAAGATCCCCAACTTCCTTCACAGTCGCACTGCATCCGAGACTGCACCCGAGCAGGCCTGCATGAGTTCTTCCCATCCCTCCAGGAAGCAGAACTGGCCCAGAGGATCCAGACCTACAGGGCCCGGAGCACAGAGGTGGTCCACTCCACGACCTCTTCCTGAGTGTACCGCAAAGGCAGCAGCCCCTCCTCCAACACTGTCTTGGTCTCCAGAGGCCCCAAGGCCTGGGTGGCACTCGCATGGAAATGGCTTCCTCTGGCTTTGAGGTTTGAAAGAGAGTTCTGTCTGCCGTGCCCTGTCTACCCAGTGTCACTCACTATTCCTGTCCCGGGCGCTGGTGGGCGTGTTTCCCAGAGCTTCACAGACACTTCATAACAAAGCCAGGGCTAGTGGTTGGCTTCCTCTGACCCCGAGTTTCCCTGAGTGCTGTACCCTGTCACAATGAGCTGGCAGGTAGCATGGCATGGGACAGACAGCCTCCAAAGGGCCACCAGAAAAATCCCCAGGAGCCACACGCCAGGAAGCTAAGACCGCTGACCCGTACGGGACCATGGTGACGGGGGGGGGGGGCTCTGAAGTGGAGCCCAGTGGTCACAGGAGGTGAGGAGACCACAGCCAAACCATCTCCAGTGTCACGTGGTTTGAGCCCGACTTCCTCCCCCCCCCCCCAACACTCCTGGCCACAGCTCACATGGAACCCACTAGTTACCTTTTCTTGACCTTGACCCATTGCAAGAAACTTGAGGCGATTGCCCCCAAAGCCGCTCCGCTCGGCCAGCTTCATGAGGTCACTGGCAGGGTCGGAGCCAGGACTCAGGATGAATACGATGGGCGAATTGGGGGTGCTCTGCTCGAAAATGGCCTCGAAGCTGATCATTGGTGGCTGCACATACCTGGCGAAACGGAGAACGTGAAGCAGCCTGCAGGACAGCTCCAGGCCACCTCCCTAGCCTACTGTCTCACCCACCCCTCAGCATCCAGAACTGCGGACTAGGGCTCTCATGTAGCTCTTCACACACTGACCCTGGTTTGTTCTTGTTGTTGTTCTTTGTTTTGTTTTTGTTTTTTCGAGACAGGGTTTCTCTGTGTAGCTTTGGTGCCTGTCCTGGATCTCGCTCTGTAGCCCAGGCTGGCCTCAAACTCACAGAGATCCACCTGGCTCTGCCTCCCGAGTGCTGCGATTAAAGGCGTGCACCACCACCACCCGGCTAGTCCTGGTGTTTTGAGAATCCCACTACACACAGATCTGGCACACCAGGTGATGCCCTCCTGGAGCAGAGACCTCCGTCTCCCTCTACCCCATGTGATCTCTGCACACTGGGTTTCAGCAAGTTGATCCTGAACCGGGTGCTTTGACCTGCCCTTCGTGTGCACAGGCCTCGGGCACAGACCCAGAAATCACTCAGCAGCAGCTCTATGGACATGCCCCTCACTGCCCCGTAGGGTGTTTAATCAGTTATACTCTACTTTAGATAGTGTTTGTCCCCCAAACATAGACCCCAACATGATGCTATCCGGAGGTGGTGGGTTTAAAGAGTGGAGCCCGCTGGTCACCAAGGCACCAGGCTTGAAAGGGGTTAACACACTTCCAACAGGACTGACTGGTCCTTTCCACATCATCAGGTAGTTACAAAATGAGGCTCCTCGTGTGCCTGGCTTCTTTGGCACGTGGCTCTTCCTCTTTTTGCCAGGCTGTGATGCAGCCAGGCTGTGGTTCTGGCCATCAGAATCATGAGCCAAATAAACCCCTTTCTGTTCTGTATCACCCAGCATCAAATATTTGGTTGTAGCAAGGCAGAACAGACTAAGACAGCAACCGATGCAGAAAGAGAAGGGGATTTCATATTTAAAAAAAAAAAATCAGAATTCCTGCCGGAAGAAGCCTCTGTGCAGGGTCAGAATTGGATCATTAGAAATCAGTTTAATATTGCATCTGTTTAGCAGAGTAGCTTCCCTCAGGACCCATATGACTTGTGGATCATCCACAAGTTCTGGCAGGAAGGTGGGCACCAACCGAAGGAGCTATTGGCAATGGATAGAGTACTTTCTTTTCCCAAAGCTGTGAGCACGGTGGGTCCACCACGCTCCAACGGAAGGCCACGCATCCAAGACACACAGACAGCACAAAGAGGACTCAGTGGTTTTTAAAAGGTGAGAATGCACGGATGGGAGAAGCCAGAGGAGGGGCGGGTATGTCAAAATGCATTGTATGGAATTTTCAAAGAACTAATGAAGATTAAGAAAAGGTGCCAGGCATGGTGGCGCACGCCTTTAATCCCAGTTCTTGGGAGGCAGAGGCAGGTGGATCTCTGAGTTCGAGGCCAGCCTGGTCTACAGAGCGAGATCCAGGACAGCCACCAAAACAACACAGAGAAAACCTGTCTTGAAATAAAATTAAATTAAAATAAAATAAAATAAATTAATAAAATAATAAAATAAAATTAAAAAACCACCACAAAGTGGATGGCTGCTGAGGAATGACATCTAAGGTTGAGGTCTGTTCTCGAAATGCGCTCGCACACACACATGTACCCCCACACACGCTCACGCGCACACACACACACACACACGTACCCCACACACATGCAAGCACACACACATACCCCACATACACGCACGCGCGCGCGCACACACACACAAACACACACACACATGAAAGCCCCCCCACACACACACGCACTCCCCCACATGCGCGCGCATACACACACACACACACACACACACACACACACACGTACCCCACACACATGCACACACACACACATACCCCACATACACGCGCTCGCGCGCGCACACACACACATGAACCCCCCCCACGCACTCCCCCACATGCGCGCGCATACACACACACACACACACACACACACACACACACACACACACTCACCTACTCTCCCACATATGTACCTGTACTCCCACACATGCACAAATTAATTTAATAATTTATAATATTAAAATACTTTTAAATTTCCCTTTCTGCCTGACTGTGGCCCCTCATGTTTGTCTGGAGCACTCGGGCCAGGTCCCTTAGAGCAGGCTAGCCCTGCTGCTGTGGGCCAGGGGTAGGGCACTCACTTCTCTCCCATGGTGAGGGTCACGTAGTCAGTCACTGCACGGTATACCCGGTCTACACGGAAGCAGCGTAAGATAAGCAGTTTCTGGAATGCGGTGATGTTTTCGTCATAGCCCAGGGGGAACGGGAACTGCTCCAGAGAATCCAGGTCGTACCACTGCCAGAAGCAAAGAGTGTTGACCGGGGCATCAGCTCTGGAATGGCATGGGCCACCATGTGTATGTGAAGGTGCCAAGAGCCACCAAAGAGAGAGGACAAATTTGAACTTTTGATCCAGCTGTCACTGTTGACACCAAAAACCATGAGGTGAAAAACTGGAAAAGCCAAGTCATAATCTCTATGGAGTTCAGATGGCAGGCAGGGAGCCAGGAGAGGCTCAGGAAGTATTTCTTGGAAGGATGGGTGGACAGGTGATATGTGATGGAGAGATGGAGAGACAAATGAACAATTATATGGATGGATGGGTAGATGAACAGTTGGATGAATGGATGGACAGGTGGATGGGTGATAGAGGGATAGGTGGACAGATAAACAGTTGGATAGATGGGTGGTGGGCAGATGAATTAAAGGATGGACTGGTGGACATATGGACAGACTGATGAATGGGTGATGGCTAGATGAACAGATACATGAACAGTTGGATGGGTAAATGAACAGATGGATGGATGGGTAATAGACAGACAGGCAAATGAGCAGATGGATGGGTGGGTGAATGAATAGATGAATGGATGGGTAATAGACGGATGAATAAATGATGGATGGATGGATGGGTAATAGATGGGTGAATGAACAGATGGGTGGATGGGTGAATGGATGGATAATAGACAGATGGGTGAATGAACAGATAGATGGATGAATGAGTAGATGGATGGATGGGTAATAGATGGGTGATGAACAGATGGATGGGTAATAGACAAATGGATGAATAGATGGATGGTGATAGATAAATTGATGATGAACAGAGATAGGCAGATCAGCAATTAGATGAATGATCAGATGGGTGGAGGATAGAGAGATTATGGATGGATAAGGGATAGATGGATGGATAAGGGACAGATGGAGGTGAAGGGGTGGCTGCTTCTCCTACATAGATAGGAGGACTGGATGAAGTCAAGTGTATCCAGGGATTCAAGGGCACTGCCCACGTAGGATAGCTTCCCTGGAAAGTGTCTTCCTGGCACCAGGGAGGCTGTGGGCTCAGTGTGGAGATAGCAGCTGTGTAGGGAAGAAGAGGAGAGAATGCGCACACTCACGTCCTGCCAGGTGGTGATGTGTTGCTCGATATCATCGGGAAGCTCCCCAAAAATGTTTGAAAACGCCTCTGACAGGAGCATGATGTCTTCCCAGCCCTGGTCTGACAGCCAGGTACACGGCTTCTTCCGTTTACTCTTATCCAGGGAAATGTTCCCTAATCACAGAGAGAAGAGGGTGACAGCCATGGGCTGTCCATGCCCAGCACACTGACCATGCACACCACATTTCCATGGTTCCTGCTTTGGAGGAGTGGTCCCTTTGCCAACGAGTGAGGAGGCATGGGCTGGCGCTTGGCACCAGTGAGCCCACCCAGCTGGGCAGCTTGGCCAGGCCTCCAGTCTCAACACAGCCCCTGGCAAAGGTGCCTTGAGTCAACCAGGAAGTGTTTCTGAGGGTTGCTGGATGACCCGTGCCTTTGGACACCAAGCTTGAGAGGGATTTTGCTGCTGCTAGTGTTTATAGTGAATGGACACACATGTCCCAGGTGCCCAAAGAGGGCAGGAGAGTGAAAAGCCAGTGAGCTCGTTACCTTTTAGAAAGAAGTCCAGCTCCTCCTGGGGGACCCTCCCCTCTGCCTGCTCTATCTTGATGGTCATGTTGAAGGAGAAGAGAAGCTTATGTCGCTCAAACAGCCCTGTGGAGAGATGGAGACAGGGACTGCACTTCAGAACCGAGGCCCTTGCGTGGGGCACGCCCAAGTCCAAGGGAAATGATGTGAATTCCCACATCGCAAAGGGGCTGCACTTGACCCTTTCTGCCTCCGATGGTCATGGCTGTCCAGATGCAAAAGGGCAGTCCGTCGCGGGGGGGACACCTGTGTGCACCTGGCACGGTCACATCAACCGGAGTCACATAGTCTTAGAAGTGGAGGATGTGCAACCGAGGCAGGAGCCACCTTCTCCCCAGGCAGCAGAATTGAGTACTGGGATAGAGGCATGGAGTTCACAGAGCTGGGAGTTGCTGTGGAATAATCATTCTGAACGCTGTGAATAGGTATTACTCTCATTGGTTAATAAAAAAAAAAAAAAAAAGCTGATTGGCCTATAGCAGGTATAGCAGGGCAGAATAAAGCTAGGCAGGAAAGCCAAACTGAAAATGCTGGGGGGTGGGGAAAGGTGAGGGTGGGGGATAGGGAGAGGTGGAGGTGGGGGGGAAGAAGAGTGGAGTCAGAGAGATGAGAGCCAGCTGCCCAGGAAGCAAGAGATGTTAGAGGACAGGTAAAGCTACAAGCCCCATGGCAATGTATAGATTAGGAGAAATGGGTTAATTTAAACGTAAGAGCTAGTTAGTAATAAGCCTGAGCTACTAGCTGAGCATTTGTAATTAATATAAGCCTCTGTGTGTTTATTTTTGGAATTGGTAGGTGGGAGAGAAACTTCTGACTACATATGGTGCCCAGCATGGGGCCAAAATTTCCATATAAAACCTAAAAAAAGCTTAAAAGAAGGTTCTAAACACACAAAAACAGAGCCAGGTGCAACTTCCTAGTCTCAGTCTCATGCCAGCTGCAGTGCAGAGATGCATCTCCTAACAGCTGCCTGTGATTTGGAGCTGACCACCAACTGCCATGAGCTAAGCAGTATGGTTGGTTTCTGCAGTCTCTTACATGGACTGCAGTACAGAAAGGCATTTGTCAGCTGCTGCCTGCCGGCTTAAGCTATCTGTGCAAGCTCTGCCCACACAATGCTTGGTGGTTTTAGGGTTTTTGCTCATACAGACAGAAAAGGTTACAGATATGCAGTAAAGACAGATTCAGACAGAAAAAAAACCCTCTGAACAGGTTATAGTGTGTTCAAAAATATATGTAGGCTTGGGAGAGAAAAGAAAAAGAATAGAAAAACTCCTTTAAAAAAATAGAATAATAAAAAAATATAATAAGCCATGTAAAGATAGAAAATACACAGAGTCTGGATCCTGTATGTTATTGTGCTGCCTTTGATTTTTTTTTGGCTGCTAAGAGACATTGGATTATGGAAACTGCTAGATTAAACCAACCTATATATTTTAAAAAACATCTTGACTTCAAAATTTAAGTAAAAAAATATGTTTCTTCGGGAGAGAGGTTATGCTTTTCTTTCCAAATGAAATAAAAGGCTGTAGATTCATTCAAAGTTAAAGATGATCAGGTTTGATTGAGGAAGACCCCTGAAATCTTGAAAACAGACATAAAAAAAATAAATCTAAAACAACTACAAGACACGAAATGTGTATCTTACCTGCTCAAACACATAATAGAAAATCATCTTTGGCTGACTTGTATACAATGCATAGTCTATACTTGAAATGATACAGATATGTATGTTACCTTTAAAAGTTTGTGTATTTCCAGAGCAAGGGGACCAGACACCAATGAAAATGATGACCCAGGTGATCCAGCAACCAGAAGAGCTTCCAGGCTGCTGACTAAGATGATCCAACCTCACAGAATATTACAGCTAAGACTTATTAATTATCCTGATTTTCTCAGGGTCCCCCAAAGATTACCCGCACCCCCAGCCAGCAGGAAGTAGTTTAGAAAACTATGCCCACATTCCCAAAATATTGGCTATAGATGTTTGTTTTCATTTCAGGGGGTATGGTTACAAATTGTTATTGGTCATAGTAAAAAAAAAAAAGACTAAACAAAAAATTAAATTCAGAGATCTCTTTCTAAAAGAAGGGGGATATGATATAGAAATGATGGGGGAAAGGGTAGATTATTGAATCTACTTTAGTTAAAAAAACTATAGTTAATCTCAAAAATATTTTGCATTGGCATGGATTCAGTTTATTGATACAAACTTAAAGTTAATTTTGTTATACTGTATGTATATTTCTACTCTTGTTTAAGGTATTGTGTTTATGCAGCTCAAAAAATATAATGTATAATTAAGAAATACCAATTAATAGTCATCTATAATAGTCAAACTTATAGTCATGTTAGTTAGGTTTTCTAGATAGGTAATCTTCAAACACTTAAAAGACCTACAGAGTATAACATTTAAAATGTTTTAATAACTGAGACTTTTTATGATAGTGAGACACATCTGCTCCTGGCAGCACCAATGCACTTCAGAGATGATGATGGGCATAGAAGAAACTCCATGTTTTCTTTATGGCAAAAGCTGGCCATTGCCTCACTTACTGGCAGTTACTGTCAAAACTGGACCAGCAGGACACAAAAAAAGGCAATTGCTGAACTTTGCCAAGACAAGGTAGGACAGTCCTTCAAAATTCCCTGCTTCACAGGAAAGTCTGCCAGATATTCTAGGCCTGTAGGCCAGAGTTGGATGCCCCAATGTTACAGAGGAACTTTGGGTGACTGTCCAGGCGGCAATTTATCCCTGTCATTAGGTAACATTTCACCCTTCTGGGGTCTTTGATGGACTTGAAGACTAGGTTGTCATAGTTATAGTTCTTCTTAGTTACAGTAAAAGGTAAATTAGATATAAAACTTTAGACTCACCAAGATAAGGTAGATAATAAAATATTTTCTCTAATTTTGCCAAATACAAATGGACTGGACATCGTAACTATAATTCTCAATAACTATTTTTGTTAAATATAATCTTGCTATGTTAAAGTTAAAACCTTCCTTTTTAATTAGACAAAAAAAGGGGAAATGCTGTGAAATAATCCTTCTGTATGCTGTGAATATGTATTACTATCATCAGTTAATAAAAAGAAAAAAGGCTGATTGGCTATAGCAAGGCAGAATAAGGCTAGGCAGGAAAGCCAAACTGAAAATTCTGGGGGGAAGAAAAGCAGAGTCAGAGAGACATGAGACAGCTACCCAGGAAGCAAGAAATGTTAGGGGACAGGTAAAGCCATGAGCCACATGGCAATACATAGATGAATAGAAATGGGTTAATTTAAATGTAAGAGTTAGTTAATTATAGCCTGAGCTATTGGCCAAGCATTTGTAATTAATATAAGCCTCTGTGTGTTTATTTTGGGAACTGGCAGGTGGGAGAGAAACATCCGACTACAGGAAGTGAATGCTGTGCCTTTTATTTTAAAAAGCACATGACCCACTTACGAGGTTCAAGCTCTGATGCTTACAGACCGGTGATTCCAATACAGAGCAAGGGGGCTGACCATGAGGACAATGCCAGAACTGGCACTGGCCAGATGGTGCTCAGAATGTTCCAGAATGAAATGTTCTTAACCAACAGTGCATTTGGAGAGTAGGAAATAGTACACCCATTTTTGAAACCAGTTGGGTAGTCCCCGCAAAAGTCGGAGACTCGGCTTGTGGCCCAGAAACTCTACTCCAGGGAACATATGGATCAAAAACCAAAAGCAAATGCTCAGGCTGGGAAGAAGCTTAGAGGAGGAGCACTCACCTAGCATGCATGAAGCCCAGAGCAGGCATGCACGTGTACACACACACACACACACACACACGCACACGCACACGCACATGCACACTTGCTTGCTTGCACATACACACGTGCACACACTTGTGACAAACACTGACAGCTGCATTAGCCTCACAGCCAAAAAGCAGAAACAACCTAATGTCCACGAGCTGAGAAATAAAGAGCGTGGGACGCTACCTATTCAGCACTTGAACCGGGCGAATCCTGATACTACAGCACAGGCCTTGGTGTTCAGATACATGAAATGAAGGCTAGCTATGAGAACCACATATTCCGGGACTCCCTTGGCAGGCAGTGTCCAGGACAGGTGTATTCTCGGTCAGAAAGTGCAGCAGAGGCTACCAGGGTGGGGAAGGGAGGGAGGAATCGAGAAACTGCTGATGAACCCGGCCCAGCTCAATGGAGAGGTCCTAGATGGAGGGGCCCTGTGAACTCCGGCAAGCCCGGAATGGGGCACCTTCAGGGTTGGGTGAATCGCATCTCGCTGAAGGTGTGGTTGAGAAGGCAGTGCTCTGGACATCCCTTTATAAAGTGAGCGGCTGGCACCAGGCAGGCTAAGTTCCTGTGTTCCAAGCAGGACTCCTCCCCGCCCTCCCCGCCCCACCCTCCCGCCCCCACCCCACCCTCCCGCGCTCACCTGTGCAGCCATAGTTGTAGATGTTAAACGTCAGCGTGTCCATAATGTTCTTCAGCCGCTTGATGAGGATGGAGTCAGGCAGCGACTTCTTCAGTGACAGCCCGAAGACCTCCAGGAAGGCGATGAGGGAGTACTGGTACATGGAGTTGACCAGGGCCATCTCCGACAGCACGAAGAACAGGATGGCGCCCCGCCGCGCCGCCGGCCGGTAGCCATCCCGCAGCCTGTCGATGTCCAGAGCTGTCTTCTCCGCCAGCTTCAGCTTCTCCGACACCTGCAGAAAGCCCTCGGTTACCATGGAAACAGGGAGGTGATGGGTGACAGCCTGGAAGGCCTGGGGTGGTAGAGGGCGGAGTGTGGGGGCACAAAAGGGACCAGGAAGTGCTCCCTGGAGGTGACGGTCACCAGGGCCTGCAGGGACCTTGAACTTGAACCCGAGGGGACCTCAGGCCATGCCCTTTCAGGCAGAGACTGGAAGAAGAGGAAGTCAACTCAAGGCCCAGCACATAAATGGAGGGATACGGAATCTACATGGCACTTTTGGATCCTGGATCCAGCCTCACCTGAAGCCATGGCTACACCTCTCTGCTTCTGAGCTGATACCATCCCTTTTTTATTTAGAGTAGGCAAGGCTAGGATTCCCATGCCTCTCAAGAAGATTACCCAGCTGCATAGGAATGCCCCCACCCTCCCCTGGCACAGCCCCCTATAGGTGGCCCTTCCTTTTTATTTAATATTTATGTCTGTGAGTATTTTGCCTGGCGCCTGTGGAGGTCATGAGAGGGCATTGGATCCCCTGGAACTAGAGTTACAGAGGGTGGTGAGCTGCCATGTGGGTGCTGGGAACTGAACCGGGGTCCTCTGGAACAGCAGCCAGTGCTCTTAACTGCTCAGTCATCTCTCCAGCCCCAGGTGGCACAAGCCTGGTGCTTCTCCCCTACGTGTTAGACCCAAGGCTGTGACTGAGCCCCCGGGACCCCTGGCGTGGAGCTACAAGGCGACAGGGCCCCTCCCGCCCCCACAGAGCCGGCACCTCCGTGGCTTTGGACTTGGTCTCTTCCAGGGTGTGCACCAGCTCCACATTGTCCAGCATGTTCCCCGTGGACGTGGCCAGCTCCCGCAGGAGCGAGTCCTCCAGGTCCTTCAGCAGGTTCTTGTTCTCGCTCGTCTCCTGGATGAGGTGCTCCCTCTGCTCCTCCAGCTCCCGCCGCTCGTAGGCCACCAGCACACTCAGCAGCTGGTCCTCCAGGCCCTTCAGTGTGACTGAGAGGACAAAGAGGCCTCGCTGCACACCCTAGAGTCCAGGCCAGGGACACCCAGGCACCTAAACTTGCTGCCTTCCAAAGTACCCAGCCTCTGGGGGGGGCAGTTTACCCACACCTTAAGAATGGACCAGCAAAGACAACTTCCAGGGAAAGACCAGGGCCACCAGGTGACAAGGTGCCCAGGAAGCCTCACTCTCAAGGTAGGGGGCCCTGGACATTTGCAGCCAGATCTGTCCCTTCTTACCAGTGTAGTTGATGACCATGGCCTTCCCAAACACCGATGGGGAGTATCTGGGATTGGCCAGCTTGGTGTTGAGGTACAGCCGGAAGTTGGTGTCATAGTCAACCTCCTTGTCCCCCAGGATGATGAACTGGCGGCCTTGGGTGGACTTGATATTCTTCTCTAGGACATTGTCAATCACAGGGTCGATATATTCATCCACATCGTGGAACAGGAAGGGGGTCCCATACTTTATGGACATCTCCAGCTGCTTGAGGAAGTCAGGGTCATTGAAGGAGGCAACCTGCAGGAAAGAGGCGGGAGCTGGGGTGAGCCATGCCTAATGGCTTTCCCACAGCGAGTGGAGGGAGAGCACACACCAGGAAGTTCAGAAGCCAGAGGTAACCAAGAGAGTCAAGAGGGAGGCAAAGCCTAGGACAAAACTGAAAACCACTCATGAGTCCCAGCAAACCCACTCTTGGGTGAATGCCCTGGAGGACCATGAATGCGGGCACAGCCAAGGCTGGTGAGGTGGCCCAGTGGGTAAAGGCACTTGCCATGCAAGCCTGAGTTCAGTCCTTAGCACTCACATGGTAGATGGAGAGACTCAAACCCACAAAGCTGTCCTCCAGCCGGGTGTGGTGGCGCACGCCTTTAATCCCAGCACTCGGGAGGCAGAGGCAGGCGGATCTCTGTGAGTTCGAGGCCAACCTGGGCTACCAAGTGAGCTCCAGGAAAGGTGCAAAGCTACACAGAGAAACCCTGTCTCGAAAAAACCAAAAAAAAAAAAAAATGTGGTACATATACACAATGGAGTACTACTCAGCAGAGAAAAACAGTGAAAGCATGAAATTTGCAGGCAAATGGATAGATCTAGAAAAAATCATCCTGAGTGAGGTAACCCAAACCCAGAAAGACAGTCATGGTATGTACTCACTCATAAGTGGATTCTAGATATAAAATAAAGAACAATCAGACCACAACCCATAGAACCATAGAGGCTATATATATAGCATGGAGGTCCCTAGGACGACTGTGGCTTATAATAAATTTCGGTTTTTACTCAATTATTGAAAAAAATAGCCAAATGAATGGAAACACATGAACTATGAACCAAAGGCTGAGGGGCCCCCAGCTGGATCAGGCCCTCTGAATAGGTGAGACAGTTGATTGGCTTGATCAGTTTGGGAGGCAGCTAGGCAGTGGGACCAAGTCCTGTGCTCATTGCATGAGTTGGCTGTTTGAAACCTGGAGCTTATGCAGGGATGCTTGGCTCAGGCTGGGAGGAAGGGACTGGACCTGCCTGGACTGAGTCTACCAGGTTGATTGCAGTCCTTGGGGGAGGATTTGCCCTGGAGGAGGTGGAAATGGGGGGTGGGCTGGGGGTAAGGGGAGGGGGGGAGGGGGGAGAATAGGGGAACCCATGGCTGATATGTAGAACTGAATGGTATTGTAAAATAGAAAAGAAAAGAAAAAAATAAAAAATAAAAAAATAAAAAAAAAGCTGTCCTCCGACTGTGACATTGCATTAAGCCCCCCTCCACACACTGTGTTACTCTGCCTGTCTAAAACACCTGACTGGTCTAATAAAGAGCTGAATGGCCAATAGCAAGGCAGGAGAAAGGATAGGTGGGGCTGGCAGGCAGAGAGAATAAATAGACGGAGGGAAAAAAAGAAAAGGAACGAGAAAAAGAGGAAAGAGGGATGACAGGGGCCAGCCACCCAGCCACCCAGCCACCCAGCCAGACACAGAATAAAAAGAAAACAAAAGATATACAGATATACGAAAAGATAAAAGCCTGGAGGCAAAAGGCAGATGGGATCATTTAAGCTGACTAGAAACAAGCCAAGCTAAGGCCAGACATTCCTAAGTAAGCATAAGACTCCGTGTATTTGGCAGCTGGGTGGCAGGCCCCCAAAGAGTAAAGAGTAAAAGAAAATTCAACCACAAACACCCACACCTGCTACAACATGGTTGAACCCCTGCAGCGTAAAAGAAACCAGTTACAAAAGACTAAATACTACCGTATGGTCCTGTCCCTAGGAGATATCCAGAACAGGCAAAGCCATGGAGACAGGAAACATTAGCAGCTGCCGGGGGGGCTAGGGAGCAGCCGCCGGGACAAACACTGTTGTTCTTGGTGGGGGTGGGGATGGAGGTAATAAAAATATTCTAAGCTGAGTCTTAACTGTTCCAGGTCTCTGAAAATATGCTAAAAAGCCACAGAAGTTTCTGTTTTGAACTAGTGAGAGACTGCTAAGTGAGTCACATCCCAATGAAGCGGTCACCTCTGCCTCCCTTCCCCGCCAGCTCCTACCGCCACCCAGGCTCCAACCCCCCTGCATCCCCCTCCCCGACACACAGTGAAGCATCTTGGGCCACCAAGCCCTGATCTGGGCTGAAGGCGATAGAGACAGAAGACGTGGTCTTCGTCATAAAGATGTTCTCAGCCTGAACCCCTGAGCAGGGGGGTGGGGGAGGAAGGGGAAAGGGGTCCTTCGGGCCTCGGGTGGAGTTCAGGGTGGAGCATGGGGCAGGCCTCTTGGGCAAAGGGGCCGCACCCTCAGGTTGTTCTTTTCCTCCTTTCTCTTGATCCAGTTGAGGGCCTGCTGCTGGGGGTCGATGCAGAGCGGGAAGCGGCTGGCCCGGGTGGTGAGGATGCCATTCTGAACCGAGAGCTCATCGGGGGGAAGGCCCTGGGAACCCCACCTGCAAGGGACGACCACAGGGAGATGGACGTTCCCCCACCAAGTGGTAAGCCCAAGGCCGGAGGTCACGGGGTCAGCATTCTAGAATAACCCGTGACCTTGCTCAGGGTTGGCCGCGCCTCCTAGGCCTGCAGCCCCACCCCCGAGCCCCAGGTGACCCCCATGCAGGCCCCTCTGGGATCCGGGGAGTACCTGCTGATCTCCACATCATCTGTGAGGAGGTTCTCCAGTCGGAAAGGGTGGCTCAGGGGGATTTCTCGATCCAGGATGTCGTTCCGCCACACCTGGTTGACCATCTCGTCGCGGAACTCCCAGGTGAAGGCGCCCTCGTAGCTCAAGAAAGCTGCACAGAGCAGGCAGTCGCCCAGAAGCTTCACCCGCCGGTGCATCAGCTCATCCAGGTCATTGAGCCACCTGCATGGGACCGGGAAGCCATCACGCTGAGCAGCTCCCATCTGGCCATGACCGATGGGAACCTGTCACGGACTCCTTTTGTCCTTGGGACGAAAGTTTGTGTAGAGTATGGTTCTGCTCATGAGGCAGGTGATGCCTCTCACCTGACATTCTCTGATCCCAGACCAGAGATGAGCTTGTCGGCTGCAATCAGCCGCCTCTCCATGATCTCTGCCTCCTCCTGCAGCTTCTGCTTCTCCAGGATGGCGGCCTCGTACTTGGCCCCCAGAGCCTCCAGCTCCCTCTGGATGGCCGACAGCTCATTCTGGATCCGTTCTAGCTCCCGTTTGGTGAGGTAGAAATTCCGCTCCAGCCTGGCCACCTGGGTGAAGACAGGGAGCAGAAGGATGGCAGAGGGCCGGCCATCTCCACTTACATCCGTGGTTCTCAACCTTCCTAACGCTGCTGCGACCCTTTAATACAGTTCCTCAGGTGGCGGTGACCCCCCACCCCCAACCATAAAATTGTTTTCATTGCTAATTCATAACTAATTTTGTTACTGTTATGACTTGTCACGTAAATACCCGTGTTTTCTGATGGTCGTAGGTGACCCCTGTGAAAGGGTCGTTTGATTCTCAACGGGGCCGCGACCCACAGATTGAGAACCGGACTGCGGACCTACATGAAGCTGGTGGGAAGACAGCAAAGGGTCTCATTCCCAAGGGTGTTCCTACTACGCCTCCATACAGTGTGAGGCCACCGTCTGCTACATCAAGACACATGGTGCTGTGTGTGTGTGTGTGTGTGTGTGTGTGTGTGTGTGTGTGTGTGTGTGTAAAACAGTATGTGCCAAATACTCTCCGAATCACAGGATGTCCCTGGCAGGAGGGAGAAGCCGTCCTTGCAGCCCCCAGGGCAGAGGCTAAAGAGCCACCTCAGCTCGGGGCGGGCTGTGGCCATCTCTACACTGTGCACAGTTCTCAACCCTGTCCGTCTGCCCGCCGTGTGAGTGAGAGCAGCGGCCGGGCTCCTAAGTCTTTCTGTGGTTTCAGGTTAGAACCTAGCAGAATTTTCCAGAAGCATTATGGACACTTGACCTCTGACCCCAGGGCGGACTCAGGGCGGTGAGGCCTCGGCTCACCTTCTCTCTCTTGGGCTTGATCTCACGGAAGACGTCACAGTACCCCATGACGGCCTCCACAAACTTCAGCATCCCCAGCCCCGCCTTGCTCACGGCCTCCATCTCCTCAATTGTGGTGTTCAGAGTTTTCAGGAGGCCTAGAGGGCAAACACAGTGACTGTCAAGCTCCCTCTCAGGGCAGATAAAACTGGAAACACGTTGCCCACGGACAGAGGAAGTGTCCCACGTGCCCACTCCTCACGGTCCTGCAGCGTGGAGTTTCTCAAGTGTGGAGTTGAAGGTGGACTTGAAGGGTAAAAGCCTGGAGCTCCATGTGACCTCACATGACACCAGACACCCTCCAAGCTCTGGCACCCAGGAGCACTTAGAGGGCTCAGGCAAGCAGCTGACTGGGATTCAGAAGCTGTGGGTGGGTCCCTACCACCGCACCCCAGCAATGGAAACCTGCCCAGGGGTGCCCAGGTGCAGGGGAACTTGGGATTTCACAGTCCATTAGTGTCTGTGTTTAACTTAAGGGACTGTGAAAGGGTATTTGGTAGTGAGAGTCTTTCTGCTTTCTTACAGTTTAATCAATCTCTCTCTCATGTGTCGCATACATGCACAGGCTGTGTGTGTGTGTCACTTACACACACATGCCATAGCACACATGTCAAGTGAGGTCAGATGTCAGCTTTGTGGGACAACTCAGTTCTCTACTTTCTGGGGATCGAATTCAGGTTCCCAAGGCAAACTATGAATAACCTTTACCTGCTGAGCCACCCCCAAGTGCCTCAAGGGTAAGGCTGTGCACAGCTGTGACAATGTGGTCCATGAGGACCCCACCCCTCCTGGCCGAGCCCTGGGCAGTGCCCAGAGTCAGCTGGCAGGGAGCTTGGACATTCTCTGGCCAAAGACACATCCCGCTGACCGCAGGTGGTACCACCCTTCCCCTGCCCGGTCCCCGGCTGCGTGCAGAGGCATGGCATTGGCAAGAGGTGCCAAGGGACAATGCTAAGCCACACAGAAGGCAAAGGCAGAGCCGGGTTTCCCTGCCAGGGAGAGCCAGACCCTGTGTGGAGCCAACTGCACGTGGGCCAGCAGCCGCCCCTGCCCACCGCTCCTCCCACCGCCCCCCCATCGCCGACGGGAGCCGGAAAGCCAGTGTGCCGCTCCATCCACAGGGCTGCGGTGACGCCCCAGCCCCACCCCTTGCCTGGACCCTCTCAGCCCTGCTCACCCTTGATATTCTTCACTTGACCCTGGGTGATAGAGTCGAAGTCGAGCTCCATCAAGGACCTCAGGAAGTTGGGGTCGGACATCATGCCCTTGGCGGTTTTCCAGTTCAGCTCCTTGTAGCCCTTCATGATAAGGATGCACTCGCAGACTGTCTGCACTTGCTTTGGAGGCTTGGCGAATGACCTGGAGGACAGGAGGGCCCATGGGCAGTGTAAGAAAGGCCGGGACCTAGCCAGAATTCCTGGGGAAAGATGGGGTGGGCAGAAGGGATCCCTAGAGGGGACTGTCTGGGAAGAGAGTAGGCAAGGTCCCTAGAGACAGGAAGGTGGCCCAGGAAGGGACTCATTCGCTAGCCCCACACCAAGCTCCTGGAAGACGGCAGGGAACAGAGAAACATGATGGTAGCCATTAAAATCCCAAGACCTCGGTGCCCAGGTCATCATCACAGCCAGACAGTTGGAGCTGCCTGCCCTGGGCAAACTCTATCTATTGAGAGCCGCTGGTAGTGAAAGTCCATGGGAGTATACAGCAGTGACAACCAGTGTTCAGAAGGTCAGCCTATCAGAACTAAGGGTTCTGTTGGAGGAAACCATCACACAAGGTGTTATGGAATTACTGCCTTTTGAATGAACTGGCTGTCTCTTGAAAACTTCTTGTGTAATAACAGCTATGATTCTCCCCATTTACCGTGCATCTCCATGTTATGTGTACATGTAATCTCACGATTGCATCTCAATCTTGGGCACAGCTTTCCCTATACATTTGGGGTAACTGGACAACTGTCCCAGCTGTGTTTATTTTTCATTAACATATATCTGGCCAGGGCCATTCTCCAGGCAAAAGTATTTCAGCAAAGATACCTTTTTCCAAGGACAAAACCGCACATAGATAAACATTAGCTCATCTCACCCACAGATAGAGAAAAGAACCACTAACAATTAAATCCTCAGCCCCTTACCTTCACCCCGGGTTATTTACACAAGACCCTAACTTAAGAGACTTACTGCTCCCATTCCTGTGACGATGTTTAGCCATTTGCTAGTTACTGAGTTAAGGCAGTTACTTCCCACTGACCCGAGGAGACTGCCTCCAGGCCAGGCAGGCAACAGGTGCCAAGCTTCTTTCTTGTGCAAATTAAGTTTTTATTCCTCCTCAGCCAGGTGCTATTCCTAGATTTTTCTCCTCAGCAATTACTCTGAGTGAAAGTGCTTTTACTAACCAAATGCTACAAGCTCTGACAGAGTTGCTTAGCCACCTGGCACATGTCCCCCTCCCTATCAGAAAGCAGCTGCAGCTGGGATGAGCAGGAAAGGAGGCACCAAAGACAGTTGACTTTCTTGTGACTTACTGACCCCTAACATTTTGTCTAGCCATTTCTAGATTATTGTTTGAGCACATAAAGTCCCTAATTGGTCTTAGGCTTTAGTTGCCCCTACCAGAGAACTCCCCTTCAGTCACTCCCCTTTTGGGTTGTAATTGGAAGCTGACAATGAATTGCTTTATGAGTGGGTCCTTATCACCTCTCTCTGCGACCCTGAAAACTTCAAGCCTGGCATTGCTTTACCAA
Source organism: Peromyscus maniculatus bairdii (assembly GCF_049852395.1). Taxonomy (NCBI): domain Eukaryota; kingdom Metazoa; phylum Chordata; class Mammalia; order Rodentia; family Cricetidae; genus Peromyscus; species Peromyscus maniculatus. Next base: position 16,433,158 of record NC_134874.1, on the reverse strand, counting down.
AGAATTACTGTGTGAGTATATAGGCTGCTTCTCAGAGAGCACTGGGAGAATAGGATGGATGGAGAAGAACAAAGATGAGGACGGAGATGGAAAGAACTAGGTAGAATGAGGAGAGAACAGCAGAAGGAACTGAGAGCAGGAGGGACCGAGAGAAGCTAAGTAAGAGAGCAGAAAAGAAACTGTGTAGATGGAATCACCATAGAAGAATAAAGCGAATGGACTAAAGAACTCAGTGTGCATAGATTCATTGAACATCCCTCGCATTAGAATCCTCAGCTGGTTGGTAGACTCTTCCGCGGACCCTGGGACCCTGGGAGCAAACAATATAGGCTGGACCTAATATTGTTTGCATTACCTATCCCAGGTCCTGCAGCCAGTGTAGGCCCCACAGGCAGGAGCAGGGAGAACAGAGTTGGGAGTGAGGCCAATGCTAGCCCAGCCTTGAGGGTCAGTGGGCTCAGAACTGGCCCCGGCTGACCAGGGAAAGCCTTGGCTTTACAGGGCATTTGGACACTAATGGTAGTAGGTGACAAGACATGTCTGTCAAGAAGGCCAGGGAAGAGAAAGCCCATGTGTCTACACATACAGGCAGGAGCAGACATGGCCTGGTGGGTCCTAAGCTGTGGGCAAGTTAGGGACCAGCCAGGGGTCAAAGTTTTTCTCTCTATAAAGCAGGTGTATAGAGCCAGAAGCTCCCAGCTCCAGCTCCCATGAGTCCATTCAAGTGATGCATTCCACCTCCAGTCATGATTCAGGATCTAATTTACCCAGAATCCTCTGTTTTTCTCAGAATGCCGTACAGATGGAACATTGGAAACACCCAGCTCATAAGAAATAAGATTTGAGCCGGATAGTGGGTGGCGCATGCCTTTAATCCCAGGACTTGGGAGGCAGAGGCAGGTGGATCTCTGAGTTCAAGGCCAGCCTGGTCTACAGAGCGAGTTCTAGGACAGCCAGAGCTACACAGAGAAACCCTGTCTCAGAAAACCAAAAAAAAAAAAAAAAAAGATTTGATAGTTGGTTTTCAAAAGTGCCTCCAACCAGCTCAGGTCAAAACAGAACAGAAAGTACTGAGCCCTGCCTCATGGGTCACTGCAGCCGTTCCCACCCACACCCAGACTCTAAGCTACCCGCTCGCTCGCCCAGGCTAGAATAGAGAATTAACAGCTAAACTTGCCCGGTGACCTACAGATGTCCCAAGGTCGGGCACCTGAAAAGCTTTAAAACAAAACATAGGGACGAACCCATGCCCGGGTTCACTGAGTAAAAGGCAAATGTGGGCAATCCTAGATGACATGTAAGACTGACCCTCCTCCAGGTTACTCAGCCAGTGAGGATAGGGAGGGCGGGGCTGTGAAGACTTCTCTGCGCTCCCGCAGTATGGCTGCCATACTGCTTTCACTACGTGGAGTCTGGTGCTCTTATTGTGAAGTGGTGATCTTTGTCACAGAGGTTACAAGGTAGAGAAATGGACATGTGGGGTTTCACACAGTGACCTCGCCTGCAGGGACCATGGAAACTGAAGAAAACATCTGCAGAGACGGACCCTGATAGTGACCTCTTAGCCAGTTTTGGTGACCTGGTGTTCTCCCCTCCGCTGCCACCAGGTGTAGGTCCTCTTCCCTGATTAGCTCTATTTTTTTCCTTGTTGGCATTCTATAAATCTGGGCTGAGGAGCACAGGGTGCATTAGAATTCAGCAGAGGAGGAGGCACTTGCCCTCAGGACTTGCCAGGAACCGCTGGCGCCTCAGGCTTGTAGCTTGAGCCAGCCTCCGCAACTCCACCGGCAACTGAAGCCTGAGGGGACTTGTCCCCGCCTCAGCCTTGGCGGCCCTGTGCTTCTGCTGCAGAGAGGAATTTGCTCCCGTGGCAGGTTCCAGCCTCCAGATGCCAGACACGAAGCTCCCCAAGTCTGTGGGGTGGCAACCAGAGCCGCAGGCCTGCTCTGCCTCTCCCAGCCTCCAGAACCTGAGCCGTGACCTTTCCCACAGCCGCAACCTACCCGAGAGGTGGCCTGGGCCCCGCATCTCAGCCAGCATCCCGTTGCCACCGTAGGTTCAAACTCAACTCATTTAAATCCCAAATGGCAGTCTATTTGTTAACTCTGACTTACGATAAAGTATCGTCCACTGGTCCCCCTTCACTATCAGCCCACTCCATTCCTGGAGGAGGATGGGACAAGAACCCGGTTGTCCAGGAGACAGTCTCCAGGGACCACCTCAGCATCACAAGTTAGTTGCAAATGGGGGCTGCTGTTTCCTCTCAAGGGAGAAGCGAACACATGTACCTTTTTGTTACCCAGCACCTTCTGATTTACACTTAAGGGTTCCCACAGAGGGGATTGAATAATTCCTTAAAATGTCTTTCTAGCCGGGCGTTGGTGGCGCACGCCTTTAATCCCAGCACTCGGGAGGCAGAGCCAGGTGGATCTCTGTGAGTTCGAGGCCAGCCTGGGCTACCAAGTGAGCTCCAGGAAAGGCGCAAAGCTACACAGAGAAACCCTGTCTCGAAAAACCAAAAAAAAAAAAATAAATAAATAAATAAATAAATAAATAAAAAATAAAAAAAAAATAAAAAAAAAATAAAATGTCTTTCTAGAATAAAGACTATGAGACTGTCCGGCTATGACTGATCATCATGTTTCACACTGAAATGACCCATCAAAGCCAGACTGTTACGGGGTTAGGATCCAGATGCACACTGGACTCAGAGGAAAATACCGTAGACACTGACAAAAGATTTAAATATAAAAAAGAAAAAAAATATTTAAAAGTACAAGCTGCCGCCTTGGGGATGTTAATTTAGGTCTCACAGTGGCATTTTACCCATGTTATGGTCTAAACGGTCCTAAACAATGCCACATACACCAAAGCATTAGTGAGAAAACCAAACACACATACAAATCTCACCCACAAAGTCAAACGCCCAGTGACAAATTCAGAAGATACCTACAATTCCCTTTATGGACATAAAGAAAAGCTCCATTTTATATAAAGTCTTTGGATGGCTGGGGGTGATAGAGTACTTGCTTAGAATGTTTGGGTGAGACCTTGGGGTTTATTCCCTAGCAGAACACACACACACACACACACACACACACACACACACACACACACACACACACACACACAGGTCGGGGGGAGTTATGGAAAAACAAAAGGCAATACAGAAAGAAGGAAAGCCACGTTCTTGTCTTTTTTTTTAAAGCACGTATGCCAAGGGCCACCTCTAACGAGAGAAACATAAATTAAGTGGAAGCCACACACAGACCCCTTCTCCGCTAGAAGAGAGGCAAAAAATGCAGACACCTGGGGCATCCTCTCTAGTGTAACTATGAAGAAACAGGTACAGATGTGGACTTGGGGCGGGGGGGGGGGGGCGGGGGAAGGACGGATGACCGTCCACTGTGCACCCTGGGACCCGGACATTCCACCTCTGGCCATGTATCCTGCAGGGGGAGGTGCCAGAGTGCACAGTGAAGTGTGGCTGGGTTTGTTTGCTGTGTCCTTTGTAAGGTCAAAAGAGGAGACGCAAGAAAGGATACAGCAGGGGCGCCCACTGAATAAAGCACCGCACCCACATTGTGGGATGCCTCCGGCCAGTTTAAAACACTAAGGAAGTCCGTCCTGTATTAGAGCGCAAACGCAAAATGACACTTTAAAATTGGGTGGGTGAAATGGCTCAGCCAGTAAAGGCCCTCGCCACCGAGGCTGATGACCCGAGTTCAGTCCCCAGGGTCCACAGATAAAGGAGAGAAACCACTTTGGAAAACTGTCCTCTGACGTCCACATGGGTGTCACAGCAGGCACACATACTTGTACATGAAATAAATGAATTTTCTATTATAAAAACATGCAGAACACAATGCCAAGCAGAAAGGATGCAGACAGATGCCACAGGATGTACCAGCAGCCCTCACTCTCCAAACCCAGATTCTACAGTCAGAACCTTGTAAAGCTGGTTGCCTTGATCCTATATTAAAACTCTCTGGCTTGGGGCTAGATGGCTCAGTGGTTCAGAACACCGTCCACTTTTTCATAGGACCTGGGGTTCGGTTCCCGGCACCCACATGGTGACTCACAACTGTCCTCCTGGTGGAGCCTGAACTCCCTGGGTGGGATTGCCTGGCCTCTGGGGTGGGGTGGGGGGCTCTCTTTACTATGTATGAATAGGGGGTGAGCACATGGCAGCCCCTGAGTGACCTTTAGGAGTGCAGGTGTGAGCAAAGGTGGTAGCTGGTACCTGATCTCAGTCACATCCGACTTGTCCAGCTTCTGCAGCTCCAGCTTGGCAGCCTCCAGGATGGGCATGACCTCAGCCAGCGCTGTCTCGGCCTCGGTCTTCTCTACCGCGATAATCTTGTTCTGTTCTTCTATCTCCATGGCCTTCTCCTCCGCCAGCTTCTTCTTCTCCTCCGCTGCAGGGGGAGGGGCCAGTGAGAAGATGCCAGGATGCCGCGGGGGGGGGGAACCTGAGCCGCGTGGGAAACCTCAAAGCCAGCCACGGTCATTGGGGGGAGTGGCCAGGGGGCTCTGGTCAATGCGATGGCCACGGGTGCTCACACAGAGAGGACTCTGGCTGGCATTTCCTGCTGTGTGCTACCCTCTGGGTTCCGTGTCAGCCCCACCTGCCTAGACACTGCTGGCCAAGGACCCTGGTTTTTTTTTTGTGACTTTGGATGATTGAGATGAATCTGTTTTTCCCCCAACTCACTGTCCTCTCTCTCTGTGTCTTTAAAAAAAAAAATCTTTCTATAACCTTCGATTTATTTGTGCTCACGCGCCACAGAGTCCGTTCTCTCCTTCTGTGGATCCCAGGAGCAAGCTCAGGTCGTCGGGATCGGAAGCAAACACCCTTCCTGCTCAGCCACCTCACTGGCCCTGGCTTTTCTCTCGCCCTCCATCTCTCACCCCAACCTCCGTGTCTCAACCCTTCCCGCCCACATATTGAGAGCCGCTGGTAGCAAAAGACCATGGGAGTATACAGCAGGTGACAACCAGTGTTCAGAAGGTCAACCTATCAGAACCAAGGGTTCTGTTAGAGGAAACCATCATGCAAGGCGTTATGGAATTACTGCCTTTTGAATGAACTGGCTGTCTCTTGTTGTCAACCTCTTGTGCAATGGCAGCTATGATATCTCCCCATTTACCATGCATTTCCATGTTAGTGTGTACATGTAATCTCACAATTGCATCTCAATCTTATGGGCACACATGGTTGTGGATGGTCAAGAAGATGGTTTCTTGTTTAACTGTACCATTTTTATGACTAGAAACATATTAAAATAGGCTTCATAACAAGAGCTATTGTTCCATGTGGGCTGTAGACACCTAGAGGTCTTGTTCTCCATCCTTAGCCATTGACAAGGCAAAATTGGCCGGAGAAGTGTCTTCATAGAACTTCAATTCACAGAGCGGAATTGCAGGTGCCTGGCCTTGTTGGATCAAAACCCTTCAGAAGAATTATAGCGAACCAGAAGTGATAGTGCAGATGTCTGGCCTTGGTATATCTCAGTCCTTCAAGAGATCAACAGCACCTATGTTGCCTTAAGCTTCCTCCCCCAGCCCCTCCCCACTCTGCTTCAAATAACCATTAACACTCTGTATTTATTACTACACTAGTTTTTAATGCAAGATTTTAGGCTCAGTAGACTATGTAAAGGTCCTGAGATTCAGGTGATGAACAGAAAAGGCTGTTAACTGACTAACCATGTCTGGATATTATTAATCACATAAAATAGTACACGTATTCTTTACCTGTTCCTTAAATCTCTCATTGGTCTAATTTCTTCCCTGGTAACCCTTGTGGCTATCCCTTTAAGAGATGGGCCAGAACTTTACAACCTACAGCTGTTGTCAATCACCAATTAAGCTGACCAAGTCTTTGCCAAGTGTGACTCTTATCAGAATACTTGTCCCCGAGAGTTGACTTTGTAGTTTTTGCTAACAAGTTGTTAATGAATGGACATATACATGCTTGGGGGGGGGTGGAGAAAGAGAGGAAGAACTAAGATAGAATAATGAGAGAACAGCAGAAGAAGAGACAGAGAGGAGCTAAGTATGAGAACGGAAAAGAAGCTGTGTAGATAGAGTTGACTTAGAAGAATAAAGTGAATGGACTAACGAACTCAGCGTGACTCGGTTCATTTGCTGTCCCTCAGATTAATTTCTTCGCCGCTTGGTACTGTCTCTTCCGGACCCTGGGAGAATTCCTTCCAGGCAGGTACCTGGAAATCCGTTATCCGCACACATTTTTTTTTTCTTTTAAATGCTCACTCAGGTTCAGCCTCAGAGATGCCCCATCTAGGAAGTACAGCCCCTCTGTCTTCCTTCCTTCCCACCCCACCCCCCTCCTCCCTGCCTGCCGACACTGCTCACAGCTTGACTTCACTTTGTTACTGGCCCACATTCTGTCTGGTTGCCCCCTATGAGTAGGCAAAAAAAAAAAAAAAACCCACTAAAAATAACAGAATATTTAGAAATTAAACAAACAGATATGGAGACACTCAGGGTGGGTGTCCTTTGATGATGGCGGGTCTGTGTCTTAAGGCTTGCTAATGGTTGCCCACAGCACAATGGTCTCTCAGCAAAGCCTTGGAGGAGCCTCGACCCCTCAGGGGTAGACTGGTCCCCAGGGCAGGTGGCCCACACCAGGCACTCACCTATGGCTGTGTTGGTGGCGATTTCTGACAGCAGGGTCTCACAGGCAGCTGACTTCTCGGCCAGGACGATCTTCTGCTCTGCCAGCTTCTGGTTGAGCTCATCTAGCTGGATGGTGGCCTCCTTCAGCTTGTCCAGCCCACCCTCTAGACGCTTGCACTGCGCTGGGGGCACATAGTGCATGGTCAGTGGTCCAGGCTCCAGGGTAGGACCTTGCATTAGCCTTCTTGGGACCTGTGGGGGACCTGCCCCCACTTTTGCCCCCCAGGGTACTTGAGCATGGATAGAAATATAGAAGAGAGAGAGACAGAAACATAGGATAGCCTCGAGAGAGCCTGGGTCGAAACCCACCAGCCCCTTCTGTCTCTACTAAAGGGCTTTTAAAGGAATGCCAAGGGGTGGAGCAAAGGACCTCCCCCCAGCACAGCCAAGTGCAGACCATCCCAGACACCTGGTGACCATGCACGTGATCTATCCATCCCCTTATGCAGCCCTGCTGTGTAAAGCAAGCTCAGATCTCACTAGGAAACCTCTGTGTACCCCAACAGGGACCCATCCAAGATGAGGAAAAAAGCTCACTTCTACAAGATGCTATACCCATTCTAGCCCCCAGACTGCATGTGTGCCATTTGCTAGCATGGAGGGACTCCTAAAAACAGTGTGTCTATTTTTGTTTTGTTTTTGAGACAGGGTCTCTCTGTGTAGCTCTGGCTGTACTGGAACTCACTCTGTAAACCACCAGGCTGACTTCAAACTCAGAGATCCGCCTGCTTCTGCTTCCCGAGTGCTGGGATTAAAGGCGTGTGCCACAACTGCCTGGCTAACGGTGCATCTCTTAACCAGCTACCAAAGACAGCCCTTCCTGAAAAGCCCTTTCTGACAGAATACACTGGGGACCAGGGGACATCCAGGGCAAAGAAACCAGCCCTGCAAACCCAGGACCACACAGAACTAAGAACGGGCCGTGTCTTACCCGCAGGGACGAACCATCCCCCAGATGCAAAACTCAAATCTGCTCTATTCTGCCCTAATCATAAGGGTGCCAAGCCTTGCAGAGAGGAGCCTTGCTCCCGAACCCTGCCCACACAGCGATGGCCCGGCCTACCCTTGTGCCACCCCTACCTCCCCCCCCCCCCCCCCCCGCCCCGCTCCACCCCTGCTCACCTATGTTGTTCTGGGTTTTCTCGTCCAGCAGTTTCGAGTACGTATTGATGAAGTCGAGGTAGTTCTTGGGCGTCACATAGTTGCTGCGCCTTAGCTTCTGCTGGAACTGCTTGCTGAACTCGCCCACCGACTGGTGGACCATCACCACGTGCTCCACCAGGTCCTCGATATTCTCCATGGGAATCATGGGGTTATCCCCTAGGCAGGAAGGAAGGGAGAGAGTGGGGGTGAGCAACAGGGAAAAGGGAACTGGGGGCAGCTCAGTGGTGAGCACCTCCCTAGCCTATGGGGCTTTGGGGACAGGAACCAGCACTGCAGAAAACAAACAAAAAAAACACCACCAGGTCCCCCCCAAAATGAAACATTGACCCAAAGATCCAAGAACTCCATTCCTATGTATGTGCCCCAAAGAACCAGATACCCAGCCCTCAACAGGCCCGTGAATACCAATGTTCACAGTAGCAGGGGAGTAAGGAGAAAGGACCAGGGCCCATCTGAGGTGGATGGTAACAATGCGGCACGCACGCACAGTGGAGTACTATTCAGCCACGAATAGGACCGAAGGGCTGATATGGGCTACACCATTCGTGACCCTCCAAAAACACTATACAAAAAGAAAGAAACTGGACACAAAGAAGCAATGTGCATGGGTCCCCTTACATGAGACACATAGACAGGGAAGATTCACAGAGTCGGGAAGCAGGTTAGAGGAGGCCTCCAGGGTGTGGGAGCCCACAGAGGTTTCCTAGTGAGATCTGAGCTTGCATTACCAGCAGGGCTGCATAAGAGGATGACTGGACCACGGGCCTGGGTACCAGGTGTTTGGAAGGGTCTGCACTTGGCTGTGTCTAACAAGGGGGAGGTCTTTTGCCTGGCCCCTTGGCATTGTTCTAAATAGCCCTTTTGAAGAAAGTTCTGGGCCAGTGGATAAGGATCCAGGCCCTCCTGTGGCTATCCTCTGTTTCTGTTTCTCTCTCTCTCCTTCTATCTAAATCTCCTATGCCTCTCTCCTCAAGAGTAGCCAGATAAAGGCGGGAGCTGGTCCCCCACACCAGGGGAGGGAAGATGGGTACAGAACTTCAGTTTAGGATGATGGAAGGTTCTGGAAACAGATAGCATAGTGGTTATATGACACTGTGAATGTAACTGATCTTTCAAGTACACTCAAGATGGACAGAACAGGACATATTTTCCCTAAATAAAAGGTGATTTCATCAAAAATTTAATTAAAAAGAAGAAATGAGCAGCTATTACTTGTGGCAAGTCACAGGACCTGTGATCTGCCCACGGTGATTTCTCTAACGCAGAGGCCAACCCTCCTGCCCTGGGAGACCGACCCCCTGCCTTTCCCCAGGGCTCAGGCACCATTGGGAGAAGCTGGGGCTTCAGGAGTAGGGCCCACAACCAACCCCTGACTATCATGAAGCCTACCCACGGCGGCTGGGTGGGTGCACTCAGCCATTCTGTAATGGAATGATGGGTGCTCTCTCCCGGAGCCAAGATCTTGTCACTTGGATCACCTGATGGCCTGGGATGCAACAGCCTCAAGCGGGGTATGAGAGAAGGAAGACTGGACCCAAACCATTGGTATGTCCAGGTTCTGCAGATCTGTCTTTAATTCAGACTACACGCAACATGCCTGAAAAACTCAGCCCACAGGCATCTAGCTTTGCAACATGGTCACCTCAACTTCAGGAAATATGTTCTAAGAGGAGAGAACTGTAAATGGATTTTGGGCAGCTCTGTGCACAGAACCAAGACACTGCATGCTGGAAAAGGTGTGGGAATGACCTGCACGCCACGGAAGCTAGCATGCATGGCCACAGCGAGGCTGGCAGCCACAGCCCCACAGGGCATGTGGCCCACTGTGGGAGGTTACCTTTTCCAGTTCCTATGAGGAGGAGAGAGGGATAAGAAACTTTTAGATAGAAATACAGTGAAGAGGAGAAAGACAGAAACACAGGATAGCTTCGGGAACATCTGGGCCAGTACCCAATGGCCCCTTCTGCCTCTTCAAAAGGGCTTTTTATAACTATGCCAAAATGTGGGGCAAAAGACCTCCTCCATGCTAGATCAAAGCACACTGTACAGCCAAGTGTAGCCCCTTCCAAACACCTGGTAACCATGCTCGTGGTCAAAATCATCCCCTTATGCAGCCTTGCTGGGTAAAGCAAACTCAGATTCTTGGACACTGAGTAAGTTCTCACTAGGAAACTCTGTGGGTCTCTATAGCCCACCACTTGTTTTTTTGTGAATAAAGTTTTATCGTAACATTTAGAAACATTTACATGTGGTCTCGGATGGCTCTCAAAGCACATTGTCAGAATTCAGCAGCTATGACAGAAGCAGATATTGCCACCTGGACTATCACAGAGGCAGCCTCTGTGAAGACTCTAAATCACAACCCCATAACAGATTTTTCTTGGCTTCCTTCCCAGGAAAACAGCATTGTAACTGAAATTATGGTTTTGGCTTGTGAAGAAGGGCTGTTTGTTTATTGAGTTTGTTGGGTGCATATTTGTAAAGTTGGAACTATTTACAAAGCCAGCCAATGACATTGGTCATAAATCCTTTAAAGTTAAATCTAGACAAAAAGAAAAATCGTCCTGGCACCAACATGGTAGTGGCCTTTAGTACATTTTTTTTTTTCTACAAAGAACTGAACACTGTCTCTAATGGGCAAGGATGTGACCATGTAGCTGTGGCATAAGAGGGGCCAAAGACAAATGTTCATAAAGTGGGTACCTGTAGCTAGAGTTTTCCTGCCTTGCCCACAGTCTGGACAAATCTCTGTCACCCGCCAGTCCCACAGCCGCTCAGACCCAACCAAGTAAACACAGACACTTATATTGCTTTCAAACCGTATGGCCGTGGCAGGCTTCTTGCTAACTGTTCCTTTATCTTAAATTAACCATTTCCTTTTATCTTAAATTAACCATTTCCATAAATCTATTCCTTAAAGTAATCCATTTCTACAAATCTATACCTCGCCACGTGGCTGGTGGCTTATCAGCGTCTTCACATGCTGCTGGTCATGGCAGCAGCTGCAGTGTCTCTGGTCCTTATATCCAAATTTTAAAGTCAAGATATCTTTAATATATACATATTGGTTTAACTCAACATCTTTTACGATCAAATGTTTTTCTGCAGTTAAAAATCCCAAAGACAATATAATCCAAACTCTCTGTGTGATATCCATCTTTACATGGCTTATTTTTTATATTACTTTTACTTTCTCTTTAAAGACTTTATTTTTTAAACTTTCTATTTCTTTATATAACTGTCTATGTTCCTTTTCCTCTCTCTTCCAAGCCTATGCACATTTTTACACACATTGTAAAGCATTTAAAGTCTTGTTCCATCTGACTCTGTCTTATTGCAAACTTATTGCTTTAAACTGTAGCCTTCTAAGTCCGAAACAGCTCTGTGGCTGCTGGCTCCGCCCCCTTCAGCTTCCCAACATGGCGGTGGTACGTTTTCCACCAGCTCTGGGAGCCATCAAGTCTCAGAAATAGTGGGTCTACACTTTTATCCAAGCAGCGTGTAGCCCAGAAACCTCTTTTTTTATTTTGTACTAGCAAAGGCTAAATCCGCCACGCAGCTTAATGTTCCATTTGCAGAGGCCTCATTCCCGCCATACTGCAGGTCAAGCACACATGCCAGGAACCCGCCAGTAACTCAAACCGGCGGCTGCTGCTCATTTGAGAGAGAGAATTAGGAACTGTGGGGCGTTTACCAACGTCACCGTTCCTGGAGAACTTACTGACGTCACCGCTCCGTGTGTTGAGTTCTGAATCCTCTTTACCACCACGCGAGGATTCTTCTCAGATCACACTTTATTGGAGCGCCTCTTGGTTAAGGGACTTTGTCTTTAGTATTTTTTTTTTTTTCATAACACCGGCCTTTATCCCTGTTCATTTGTCCTTTTTCTTTAGTCCCTCCTTTTTTTTTTTCCTTCCCTTTTTTTCTTTAGCCCTTTTTTTCTTTAGCCCCACGTTCGGGCGCCATTTGTTGCTAGAGTTTTCCGCCTTGCCCACTGTCAGGACAAATCTTTGTCACCCGCCAGTCCCACAGCCGCTCAGACCCAACCAAGTAAACACAGAGACTTATTTTGCTTACAAACTGCATGGCCGTGGCAGGCCTCTTGCCAACTGTCCTTATCTTGCTAACTGTGCTTTTATCTTAAATTGATCCATTTCCATACATCTATACCTTGCCATGTGGCTGGTGGCTTACTGGCGTCTTCACATGCTGCTGGTCATGGCGACGGCGGCTGCAGCATCTCTGGTCATGGCAGCGGCTGCAGCCTCTCTGGTCATTGCGGCGGCTGCAGCGTCTCCTTCTGCCTTTCTGTCCTTTTATTTCTCCTCTCTTTTAGTCCCGCCTATCTTTCCTGCCTAGCCACGGCCGATCAGGTTTTATTTATTAACCAATCAGAGCAACTTGACATACAGACCATCCCCCAGCACAGCCAAGTGCAGACCATCTCAAACACCTGCACTCAGGCCTATGGTCCTAATCATCCTCTATACGGACCTGCTGGGTAACGCCACAAAGAACCCAAGAAGGGCTCCCACAGGACATACAGAACATCCCACAGCAGGTACCAATAAAACTTTATCCATCAAAACAATTAGGGGGCCACATTTGGCAGCAGGCCATGCCTTGCAGACTCCTGATCCTTTTGGACTAGAGCAAAATATAAACCCAAGCCACACTAACAATACAAAGCTATTCTTTGTCATAAGGTATCTATGGTGAAGAAATCTTCTGGGTCAAAATTTGGTCAGAAAAGTGACACACTTCTTTATGAGACCACAAAGCTGTCCCTGCAATAGTGGCAGCTTACCTAAAAATGACTTGGCAACTGCATGTAGGGCCTGGGATGGCCAGGGCATGAACCAGTCGATACCAGTGTTATTCACGAGACCTTGAAGAGAGAGGCAAAAGAGAATCACTGTGCAACCCAGAGTTATTCCAGGACACATGCATGGTCTTCAGTATCCACCAGAGTGGTGGCTCAGTTGGGCACATCCAAGTGTGATTATGTCTCAGTATCTTGTCACTGTGACACTGAGAAGAAGGGCACCCTCCCCACACCATGCACCCTGCAGCTGGGGAGCCTATGCCCACCCTCATGCTGGGAAGACACCAGCCATGCCTACTGGGGATTGAGAGGGACCAGGAAGTGTGCCTACAGTTCAGGGACAACCTTCAACTCAAGCGCTCCATCCTGTATGGATGTAGCTGATGGATGTGGCAGGTCCCCAGAGCACACGATATGCTGCAGCAGTGGTGAAGGATTTCTAGCCTTGGCTCAAAGGTACCTGGGGGCCGGGCGGTGGTGGCGCACGCCTTTAATCCCAGCACTCGGGAGGCAGAGCCAGGCGGATCTCTGTGAGTTCGAGGCCAGCCTGGGCTACCAAGTGAGCTCCAGGAAAGGCGCAAAGCTACACAGAGAAACCCTGTCTCAAAAAACCAAAAAAAAAAAGGTACCTGGGAAATTCCTGCACCGGGTCCTCAGGGTGTCTCCCACTGGCGACATGCCCAGGACAATGTGTAGGTTGTTGGCACTCTTTTTCACGAAATACTGCCACACAGACTCCTTGGCTGGGCCCATGCCGAACTTCAAGGCTTCCTGCTGAATCTGACTGAGGATGCCGTCCTTTTCCTCTTCAGGGAAGAGCGCAGGGACAATCCCTGGAGGACAAGGATGTGGAGGGAGCCGGCTTTCAGGTCACTGAGTTCTGACCTCCCTGGGTGCAAAAGGAGGTGACGGAGCAAGGCATGATGGGAAGAGCAGCAGGTGCCAGCAGAAGACCAGGGCTAGGGTCCAGGCTCAACACACACCCACTAGCCTAAGATCAAAGTGGTCTCTGAGGATTATGCTGGGCACCAAAGGTCATGTACATGTGCCTCTCACAGCAGGGATTCTCGCCATGGGGATTTACCTCCTAGGAAACATTTGACAATATCTAATGACAATTTGCATGGTCATAACTTGAGGGGAGTGAGCTGCTTAGTTTTAAATGCCAGCTTGCCACAATGTCAAATTACCTGGGAAGAGAGTCTCAATTGCGTAATTGTCTTTATCAGGTTAGTCTGTTAATTAATGTTAGGATGACTCAGCCCATCATGGGCAACACCATTCCCTAGACAGAGGGTCCTTGACTCTTCAGGTAGGAGAGAGCTGGAAGCAGGCAGCGTGGGTACATTTGTTTCTCCCTGCCATTGGCTTTGGATGTGATGTGACCTCAAGCTCCTACAGCTGTGACTTTCCCTAATAAAAGGCGCTTTAACGTGGAATCATAACCCAAATGAGCCTCCCCTCCCCTAAGGCACTCAGGGCATTTGTCACAGCAACAGAGATGAAATTAGAGCAGGGGTGGTCCAGCGTCCAGGGGGACCAGTCAGTTACACAATGTCAAATCCTGCACGGCCCAGGACAGTCCCACAGGCCCCCAGTGCCACCAAGGCTTCGGGCAAGGACTGTATGTGGCCAGGGTCTGGGTGACTGTGGGTGACTGTGAGCGTCCGTGCCTTCAGATGGTGAGACACTTGAGTCAAGGGGTTCCCGTTGGGGCCAAACCTGCTCGCCCTCGAAAGGCACTACCTCTTCCCTCGACTCTGAGGCAGACCCCACAGGTGGCCAGAAGGGCATCCAGAAAGCACTCAGACTGTGTCCAGGCAGCGAGAATAGAGTCCCGTCTTTAAATGGCCCACAAGGCCTTGCTTCCCAATGTCCCTCTACTCCTTTTGGTTTTTGTTTTTGTTTTTAAATCGGGATCTCATGTAGCCCAGGCTAGCCTTGAACCTGTTAGGTAGCTGAGGATGACCTTGGACTTCTGACCCTCCTCTGTAGGGAGCAGGAAGTCCTGGGTCAATGTGTATTGTTTGATATGGCCATGGCCATGCCAAGGACCAAGGCCTCAGCCCCACGGGGGTGGCAAGGCCTTCCTCTGGTCTGAGTACGGATGTTGACAGTGGGCAGAACAAGTCAACAATAGTTCTCTCCACACGGATGTTTACAGCCCGGAGACTGCTCCCCTGAGGAGACTAGTAGCTAAGCCTGCCTCCTTGACCCAGCTGTACACCCTGATCCCGCCTCCATGTTTATCTGTATTAACAACCCTGCCTCCATGTTCAGCAAGACACTCCGAGCTTCCGGGGTGCCGTGGCTTCTCCATCAGGGAAAGCCCAGACCACCCGATTCCAGATTCTTTCTGTGTGTCAGTCCTTTCTCCATTCCCTTATCACCCCTAGTCCAGGGTCTGGGCCACAAGCTGTACACAAATCAGCACTCCTGCCTCAGGCTCCTGGGTGCTGGGAATACACACATGCACTGCTATGCCCAGTATGGGTGTGTGTTTACCCCTGGTAGTGGGGATTGATCCCAAGGCCTCACACATGCTGGTCAAGCACTCTACCACAGAGCTACACCCCCCGCCACTCCTGAATCCTGTCCACGAGATAACCATACGCCTGCTTACCTTGATGTCTCTTCCCTTCAGCACGGGGGACTCCCTGCATATAACATTTTTCTAGCAGCCCCTCTACCCAATGTGGGAGCATGAATGATGGCCCCTCAAAGACACCGGACCCCACCTACAAGCATGTTTCCTTATGCTCCCTGCCAATTGGGACAACGCTTTGCGGCTGGGACTGGGTGGAGGACCCAGGCAGGCTGGTGTTGTCCCAGGAAAGGGTGAAGAGCAGAGGTCGGGTCATCGGAAGAGAAGCGGAGGGTAGGGTGGTGTGAGCCAAGGAGCCCTGGGCCAGGGCAGCCTCTGAAAGCCGGAAAGGATGAGTTTGTACATCTTGGACCTGTTTGCGAGTTGGTGTCACCTCTGGGAACCCTGCGGACCCACCAGGATGCTGGAGTGAACTCGCCTTTGGGCAGGTCAGTGAGGGACCACAGGAAAGAGACACACCAGCTTCCCGGTGCTGTGTCGTGAGGCTCCTTCCCTTACATCACTATTGCTGTTGCAATCTGTGTGTCTTTTTGTGTGCTTTGGTGCCCACCCCTCCCCTGCACATCTCTGAGCTTCAAGGACAACAGAGGTCATGAGCATCGTATTCCTTGCAAAACCCAAGGTGTGCCGTGGCCACTGTGGGATAAGCTCACGGCGTCTCACAGAGCTGAGACACACATGGCTTCAAGCTCAGGGACCATCCTCATCACAAGGAGGAGGAAAGTAACCTACACATCTCCAGGAGAAGAGGCGCGCTCAGTGATGCCCCAGCCTCAACTGCAGGGTCTTGTGTGACCACAAAGACTGCCAGGTCTGTCTCAGACTGCAGGGGGTTGGGGGGTGGGGTTAGGGCTGGACATTCCTGCCAGTGGGTGGGCAGTACCTGAGGTCAGCATGTTGTTGATGAGTTCCAGGAAGCCCTCCTCGGCCACGTGCGCGTCCGTAAATAGGAAGATCATCATCTTGTTCTCCAGCCCCAGCTTCATGTACAGGTTCTTCAGATCATCCCGGAAGTTATTCTCCGAGTAGCCTCGGCTCAACAGGATCTCAAACACCTGGGGAAACAGGTAGGCAGCGCCCGCTGAGGCAGGGGGAAGGCGCTGAGCGCATCAGGAGAGCATGCGGGTCTGCATGCTCCACAACATTACCATCACCTGAGGGGCACAAGCATGGGAGCCGGATGATTGACAAGTGTCCTGCGTGAGCTGCACGCATGTGTCAAGGTGTGAGTATAAAAGGTGCTTGCTCCTATGAGGAGCGTGTGTCTGGAGAAAGGAAGGCAAGGGACTTGGCCACCCAGGTGTCACTGGAGGGAGAGAAGGGTACCTGCAATAGCAAAGGCTGGTGATGTCACGCAGATCGGCGACTAGACCAAAAGCACCGTGTGCACACTTCAAGGGATAAACTGTACCATCTTGATTCATAGCTCTATAAAGCAGTTTTATCTTTTCTAAAAGGTTTATATTGATTTCTGTTTATGCGCTTGGGCTTGTAATTGAACCACAGGAGGGCACTGGAGAGACCACAGGAGGGCGCTGGATCCCCTGGAGCTGGAGTCCCAGCAAGTTATAAGCTGCAGGTGTGACAGCCAGCAATGCCACCCGCGGCTCCTCCCAGGTTTGGCCAAGCCCCCTCTGTGTTCCCACAGTTCCCAATTCACAGGTGTGGGCTGGGTCTGACTTTTGAGGTTGAGTTCTCAAGCCGTGGACGGGACAAAAACAGAAGGTCATACTCCCAACTCTTTATAAACAGGTTCCCCCTCACCTCGTAGCCTGCGGTGAAGGCCGCCAGCCTGGCCAAGGACTGCTTCCCGGAGCCACCCACGCCCACCAGCAGGGCATGGCCCCGGTCCATTCGAATGATGCGGTGTACGCGGGTCAGATGCTCCAGCGCGTCGTCAAACAGGACCAGGTTCATCTTGGTGTTGATTTCGTTGTACTCCTCGAGGATTTCCTGAGTGGGAAGGATCCGTAAGCCCCACCGCATGTGAGGGGGTAGGCTCTCTCCTTCGCCTCACTCAGGAGGCAGAGGCAGGCGGATCTCTGTGAGTTCGAGGCCAGCCTGGTCTCCAGAGTGAGTTCCAGGACAGGCACCAAAACTACACAGAGATATCCTGTCTAAAAAAAGGAAAGATGAAGGATGGAGAGAGCTGTCTTTGTCCTCAGCATCCATGGCTGAGGAAGCAATCTGAACATTAGGACCTGTGGGGCTGAAGACCAAATTTCCTGATCTCAAGATTGCAGTCGGCTGGGCGTGGGGCAGGAGAGCTGGCTCAGCAGGGAGATGTTGCTCTTTCCAGGACCCAAGTACAGTCCCTAGCGCTCAATCAGATGGCTCACAAATGCCTGTAACTCCAGTTCTAGGGAGACTGATGCCTTCTTTTGGCCTGTGTGGGCACCTATACTTACATGCCGAGCATGCATGCATGTGTGCACTTTCATACACACACACACACACATTCACACACATACTACATACATAACTAAAAATAAAGTAAATCTCTGGTCTGCTGAGTGTCAGCCTGCTTGTGTGAGCCACAGCCCATTACAGACAAAAGAGGCTGCTAGGGCCACAGAACACACCCCAAACGCTGGGTGTGCATGGACAGAGCTGGAGGTTGGCGGTCCGCACCTCAAACAGTGCCTTGGCGGCCTCGTAATCCTGGATGTCTTCATAAATCCGTGGTTCATCCTCATGCAGAGCCGTCCGGAAGTCCCCAAACAGGATGGGGTCCCTCATCACCATCTCGAAGTCATCGTTAAAATGCTCCCTCACCAGGGTCCCAATGTGATCTTGCACCTTGAAATGACAGCCGGTGAAGGCCCCAGACATGTCCACAGTTGCATACATTTGGCAGGCAAAGAGAATTCACTATGATCAGTGGGGATAATTTACCTAGACCTTACCTAGTGGTGCCTGTCCTTCTGCAGTGAGCATCCAGTATAAGCGATACACTGGTTTCTTTTCTTCCTTCCTTCCTTCCTTCCTTCCTTCCTTCCTTCCTTCCTTCCTTTCTTTCTTTTCTTTCCTCCCTCCCTCCCTCCCTCCCCCCCCCTCTCTCTCTCTCTTTGGTTTTTCGAGACAGAGTTTCCCTGTGTAGCTTTGCGCCTTTCCTAGAACTCACTTGGTAGCCCAGGCTGGCCTCAAACTCACAGAGATCTGCCTGACTCTGCCTCCCGAATGCTGGGATTAAAGGTGTGCGCCACCACCACCCGGCTTCTCTCTTTCTTTTTTAACTGTTTTTTTTTGTTTGTTTGTTTGTTTTGTTTTGTTTTGTTTTGTTTTGTTTGAGACAGGGTTTCTCTGTGTAGCTTTGGCGCCTGTCCTGGAACTCACTCGGTAGGCCAGGCTGGCCTCGAACTCACAGAGATTCACCTGACTCTGTCTCCCAAGGGCTGGGCTACATTGGTTTCTCTTGGTTTTGTTTTTTTCTAAACTTTCCTTTTTCATTTTAATTACATTTACTTATTTATTTGTGCCAAGAGGACACACGTAGAGGGCAGATGACTTCTGGGAGTCAGTTCTCTCCTCCCGCCATGTGGGCCCCAGGGATGGAACTCAGCTTATCAGGCTTGGCCGCAAGTGCCCGCTGACCCATCTTGCTGGCCTCACTGGCGTGTGTTGCACTCGGACTCTATGTGGGGTTTCCCACCCACTAAGGTGCATGGTGCGCATGCTCACCAGCTGCTTGTCTACTTCGTTGATGAGCCGGTCATGGAAAACCCGCAGGCACTCGTTTCTCCACACCCTTACCATCTGAGGCACCGTCTGAAACCTGCATGAAGGGAGGGCAACATTGTTGGTCACCAGGTCCCCTGGGGGGGAAGGGGCTCCAGTGGATCGGGGAGTACAAGAGCCCTGAGAGCCTCTCTGTCCCTTTCTAGCCGGAAGCTGGCAAGTTAAATACAGGGATCACAAAGTCATCACCCCATGGCTTACCCTATTATAAGGAAGAAATGGAATCATCCTGTGAGTCGTGTAGACAGCCCAAAGCCCGTGTGAACTTAGAATCAGCCTCAGGGCTCCTTTTCCTGGTCCTGCTTCCAGAACTTTCTCTAGTTCCCGGTGAAGAGCCATTACCCCATCCAAAAGACTAGGAACAGGGAAGACCGCCACTCTAAACCATCCACAGCACTCCGAGGCAGGTTAAAGCCCTTGTCAAGAGCCCTCTACTGTTCTTCAGTGTGGCCAGCTCCCGGGGAAGAGCCACATAGTGGGCCCCTCCCTGCAGATCCACAGAGACCAGAGCAGCCAAGGAATGATGGGAGTCTGGTGGCCCTGAGAATCTCCCAGTACAGAGCCCTAACGTTTCCGAGCTGTGTCTGGTGACCCCTGGGGACGCACCAGCTGCAAACGCTGTAGCCAAATGAGCCGCAGGCTCCATGCAGCTCCAGCCGCAGACACCTGTACACACCCCAACTTCGGGGGCAAAGGAGCATCACCATAAAGGTTTATCTGTTTTCTCAATCAACATAATCAAAGACACCGTGTGATTCACTGACACATTTTTCTGACCTATCCGATTCATTGAAAAGTCCCAACCAAAGCCCTTGTGCCTTTCGGGCAGTGGTTCTCAACCTTCCTAACGCTGCGTTCCTATAACACAGTCCTCGTGTTGTGCTGACCCCCAACCATAAAGTGATTTTCGCTGCGACTTCATAGCTGTCACCTTGCTACTGTTATGAATCATAACGTAAACATCTGTGTTTTCCACGGTCTTAGGCGACCCCTGTGAAAGTTTGAGAACTGCCACTTTGGGGCATATTTTAGTAAAAACAAACGAGCCCCCAAACTCACCGATCTGGATTCGTGAGGACAAGACCGTTGAAAACTCTGGAGAGGTCTCGAAGGTTGAAGATGTAATGGAACTTCGAAGGGGTGGGAGGTAGATCTTGAACAATGTTTTTGTAAAGATTTAATGTGCAGAATGTCAGCTTCCTGCTTATGCCCCCGATGCTCTCATTAAAGTTCTTTAAAAAAAAAAATGAAAAGACCACCATGTCTATCGGTAGAAGAATGGATAAGCAAAATGTGGTTATTTTGTTTTGTTTTTGTTTTTCAAGACAGGGTTTCTCTGTAGCTTTGGAGCCTGTTCTAGACCAGGCTGGCCTCGAACTCACAGAGATCCGCCTGGCTCTGCCTCCCAAGTGCTGGGATTAAAGGCATGCGTCACCACCGCCTGGCAAAATGTGGTATTTTCATGGTAGAATAGTATTTGATCAGGAAAAGGAACAGAACACTGACACGTGGGTGAATCTTGAAAACCTGGAGCTAAGTAAGAGAAACCAGACACCAGAGGCCACATGGCTTCCAGGGATTGGGAGGCAGGGAGGGCAATCTGTAATGGGTGTAGGTTTCCTTTGGTTAAAAAAAAAATGTTCTATTTACACAGTGAGAATAGTTAGCCAAGACTGAATGGACCAAATGCCTCTAAATTGCATGTGTTAAAATGGTTAAAATAATGCATTTTACATTATGTGAAGTTTGCATTTTTACCTACGTATGCATGTGTGCGCACTTGCACGCATGTGCAGCTCGCCACTAAACCCACTCTGACAGTGGCATATGACATCCTCTGCAGTTAAACAGCTTCAGACGAGGCTCACAGTTCCTCCTGCTCCTCACACCACACCCTCCCCTCCTGGCCTTGGAGTGCACAGACCCCACTCTAAGGTAAACAGCCCTGGCCCCTGCTCCCACCCAGCATGTTGACCTCCAGTTCAGACTTGTGGGGAAGGCCCGGTTACCGAGGTGTGGCCCCTCAGGATGGAGTAGTAGATCAAGCGAAGAGACTCCTCTGATGGGAAAGGGACGTTGAAGACGCTGAACAGCGAGAGGAACCTGGGGTCCACCTCATTGCGGCCCCCTCCGGCCTTGCCCATGGCAGCGATGAAGCCCAGGTCACGGATACTCTTACAGTTGAGTTCTTTCCCACGGTCATATAAGTAACCCTTTTCCAGCAGCAGCTTCAGCAAGGCGATGGGCTGCTGGGTGCCGTACTCGTCCACCTGGGAGATTATCAAAAAGTAGAGCTAGTGAGTTCGAAGCCAGCCTGGGCTACTGGGCTATGGAATGAGTTCTAGGAAAGGCTCCAAAGCTACACAGAGAGACCCTGTCTCAAAAAACTAAAAGAAAAAAGAAAAACAAAGCAGAGCTAGGTAAGACTGTGTCAACCTTGAATGCTCACCTCTCCTGTTTCCCCCTGAGCATTCTGGGTTGGCCTCACAGGGCTTCTCAAGTCTGTAACTGTCTATTCACACCTGAAATCTGTCTCCTTCACTATGCTGCGCATCCCATGAAGGCAGCAACTGCAGAGGCTTACACACCTCACAGCACCAGTTTCCTGGGAGTAGTTCAGCAAATGGAATGGAATGGAATGGATGGATGGATGGATGGATGGATGGATGGATGGATGGATGGATGGAAGGAAGGATAGATGGGTGGGTGGGTGGATAGGTAAGTAGATAGATGGATGGTTAAGTGGATGAATAGATAGATGAGTAGGTAGATGGATTGGTAGTTGGGTAGATTAATGGGTGAGTGGGTGGGTAAATAGATGAGTAGGTAGGTAGTAGATGGATGGATGGAAGGATGGATGGGTGGGTGAATGGATAAGTGGATAGATAGATGGATGGGTAGGTGGGTGGGTGGATAGATGGATGGATGGATGGATGGATAAGTAGATTCTGTAGATGGGTGGGTGAGTGGATGGATGGAGAGGTGGATGGGTGGATGGATAATGGGTGGATGGATAATGGATGGATGGGATTCTACAGATTCCTTAACTACAGATGGAAAAATAACAGATGCAGGTCTGTGGATAAATAAAACAGTAGGTAACAGTTTAGTAGATAGATGGATGGAAAATGTATAGATGGTCAGATATATTGCAAATGGACAGATAATTAAAAACTCTTGCTGCAAGCCCGGCGGCGGTGGCGCACGCCTTTAATCCCAGCACTGGGGAGGCAGAGGCAGTCAGATCTTTGTGAGTTCGAGGCCAGCCTGGTCTACAGAGCAAGATCCAGACAGGTACCAAAACTACATGGAGAAACCCTGTCTAGAAAAACCAAAAACAAAACAATAACAACAACAAAAACTACTTGCTGCTCTTCCAGAGGATCAGAGTGCTGTTCCCAGCTCTCATGCCAGGCAGCTTAACAACAACATGTAACTCCAGCTCCAGGGGATCTGACGCCGTCTTCTGGTCTCTGGGTACATGTGACATATATACACACAGGTACACACCCATAAAAATAATAAAATTTAAAACTAGTCTTAAATAACAAAAATCTTAAAAAGCCATGAACTTACACATGCCCACCTAGTCCACCTCTGTAAGCTCTGCTCACCTTTGGCATGTTCATGTCATCCATGAACACCAGCAGGCGCTTCCCCATGGGTGGTCCATATGTGTCCTTCGTCCGCTTCTCCACATTTGCTTCTAGATTTCTCTGGATGTCCAAGGATGTGGTGCGTGAGGAGAAGCTGACCATCAGCACAATCTGTAACAGAGCAGAGGGTAGTAAAACAGCTGGCTTCTAAACTAACCTTCTAGAACGATGCAGGTCCGTGTGTCATCATTTTTTTTATAATTTATTTTTATTTTATGTGCATTGGTATTTTGTCTGCATGTATATGAGTGAGGGTGTCTTATGTGTGAGGGTGTCAGATCTTGGAGTTACAGGCAGTTGTGAGCTGCCATGTGGGTGCTGGGGATTGAACCTGGGTCCTCTGGAAGAGCAGCCAGTGCTCGTTAACCACTGAGCCGTCTCTCCAGCCCCGATTCACCATTTTTAAGAGCTAAAGACAGAGTTGGGTGTGATGGCACACTCAAGAGGCAGAGGCAGGAGGACCTCTGTGAGTTCAAGGCCAGGCCAGCCAGGGTTACACAGTGAGACCCTGTCTTAACAACACTCTCCCAGCCTGGTCTCCAAAGCGAGTTCCAGGAAAGGCGCAAAGCTACACAGAGAAACCCTGTCTCGAAAAACCAAAAAAAAAAAAAAAAAAAAAAAAACAACACTCTCTTTCCTTCTGTTCGATTCCACGTTGAGACTCATGAGCCTTGGGACAAAGCAGGCTGTGGAATGCTGCCCCCAAGGCCACACTGTCTTGAAATCAGAGAGTTGATGATTCCCCACAGGAGACCCTCCCAAGGTTGGACCCACTAACACCCCCTCATCGGAGGGTGCAGGGCTGGAAGGACTCTGAACCCTCCCTAAGATACACAACCAGTTAACTATCACCTACATGTCGCCCTGCTTCTGAGAGTGACTCCAATCATACTCATCTGGTTCACCGAGCCGGACTTGGGGAGAATTGTTTCTCAGCCCTTTCTATCTGGGTGATTAGAAATAAACTCCCAGGAAAGGTCACATGGTGATATGTGGTAGGGAAGGTATCATTCTACCACGGTGGCCTCTAAAAAGGCCACTGTCTGACCTTGAAGAGTCTGGAAAGATGACTTCAATGATACCTGCTGTACCACTCTCGATGGCAGAGGAGTTTTAAACATAAAATTGCTTTCAAGGCAACTGCCCATTAATAGGGAGGCCAAAGAAAGCTTATACAGCCAGAGGCTTCTTCCTGGGCCTCATAGCTGGAGGGAAGATGTTCTCCTGCGCTCTCCTGCATGTGGACAAGGTGCTCCTCACTCTCTCTCCCTGCAACCCCCTTAGAGGAACTCAGTGCACACACAGGCACGTACATGCTCACACATGCATGCGTGCTCACGCAAACACACACACACACACATGCATGCGTGCTCACGCACACACACACACACACACACACACACACACACACATACACACACACACACACTCATACTCAGCCATATACCAGCCACAGCTGGACTGCTGTGCCATACAGCTCGGTAGCCCCTACCCAGAGCCGGGGTTCAGTGAGTGAGGGGTTTAACAACTTCTCAGTTGGTGCCAAAGTTGTTGGTCTATGGACCAGTGTGCATCCAGGGCCAAGGACTGGCTGACTGGGCTCTGTCCTCTGCTGTTGACAGAGAGTACTCGACTACCTGCCAGTCCATCTGTTCACCTGTCTGGACCTGGTCCTGGCCTGCTGTATCCTGACCCAGTTCAGCTTTTTTTTTTAACCTGGCAGCTAAAAAGAAATCTCAGCTTTGCACTCAAACCTGACCCCAGCATCTCCCTTCTGGCTCTGATCGGGTTTGTGATCATTGATACGGATTCCCAGCACATTTCTGAGACCCTTGAGCTCTGTTGTGGCCTCTGCTTGTATCCACTCTGTAATCCATATATAAACACATAGGTAAAGAGTATATCTATGGCGTGCTGTGAGAGCTAATATCAGTCACTAAAATAGGAATAAAGAACTTGCCTTCTTCACCTTGCCCAGGCTACCAAGCTATTATGATAATAGCTGCTATTGAAACTGCTATACCTAGGCTGGGTGGTGGTGCTACACCTTTAATTCCAGCACTCGGGAGGCAGAGCCAGGCTGATCTCTGTGAGTTCGAGGCCAGCCTGGTCTACAGATCGAGTTCCAGGACAGCCGAGGTGACACAGAGAAACCCTCTCTCGGGAAGAAAAAAAAGAAAGAAAGAAAGAAAGAAAGAAAGAAAGAAAGAAAGAAAGAAAGAAAGAAAGAAAGAAAGAAAGAAAGAAAGAAAGAAAGAAAGAAAGAAAGAAAGAAACTGCTAAACCTGGTGAGCTTCTTATTATTTAGTAGCTTCTGACATTGTCATAAGAAACACACGTTTGTCTGCCTTGTCTGGTACAGTGAACTCCTGACGCCATGTCACAAGGAACACAGTGGCTTCTGTCATGTGGATTTCCGCCATGAAGGACGCCAGTTGCCCTTGGGTCACTGCGGGGGATGGAATATGCCGCACATCCCATGCGTTGGACATCATCCCTCGTTTCATGTGAGTGAGCCTCGGAGGCTCCCAGGACCGCTGGGGGCCACGGGATGGAGGGGCTCTCTATCGCCTCTCAAGCCATCTGCAGAGTAAGACTCAAGGGTTCTAAGGAAGTGGTGGCTTTTTTTTGTTTTATGAACGTGAACTTCTTCTCACCATGTGCCGCCTCGCCACCCACCATGCCACCATGTGCCACGAAGGCCCTCACCTCTCGGGTGGCAGCACCATGCTCTTGGACGTTCCTTAAGTCAATGTCGACTCCTCGGCACTTACCAGGTCTCAGGCCTTTTGCTATAGCAACGGTCTCAGACAAGCACCATCAAGCCTTCCTAGGAGAGGTCCGCACTGAGGATCCGGGGCCTCCAGCCTCACGCAATGCCACCTTGGAAGATGGCCATCCAGCCCCGGTCAGGCCTTCAGGTGAACAGAGCCTTCACCAACCTTAACTACAGTTCTGTGCGAGACCCTGAACTGGAGTCACCCAAGAGTGACTAAAGTCTAAGCCACATCAGAGTCCTGACCCACGGGAGCTGAGAGGTCATAAGGGCTTGTCCCACTGAGCCACCAGGCTGGGCTAACTTGTTACCCGGCAACTGTCAACCAATACAAGCGAACACTCACATTGGTCTCCTCATTCATATTTTTCAGGAAGTTCTGGGTAGTGGCTGTCTTAGACGTGCCCGATTCACCCACAAAAAGGACAGGGTGCTTGATTTTAACCATCTGCTCCAGGATCCAGGTGGTGCGGGTCGTATCCACTGTGTGAACTGAAAGATGAAAGAATAAGGTTTGTCCCAGGAACTCTGAGCCCTTGGCCACCTGGTGCTCACACCGAGTCCCATGCATCCAGTAGGAGGCAGCAAACACCGAGCTCTGGGATTAGAGGTGGCTCAGTGGGTAAGAGCCTCGCTCTAGAAGCATGGGGACCAGCGTTCAAATCTCCAGTGCCTCCATTAAAAGTTGCGTGTGGCTGTGGGTGCCTTTAACACCAGGGAGGTGGAGACAGGAAGAACCTGAGAGCTTGCTGGCCAGTCAGGATAACCAGAACAGGCCCAGGAAGACACCTGACAGCCTGCTCATGCTTCCACAAGTGTGCCCAGGTGCATAGTCCTGTAACACACACACACACACACACACACACACACACACACACACGCACAGGCTTTTTGTTTTTTTTTTGTTTTTTTTTTTTTTCCGAGACAGGGTTTCTCTGTATAACAGCCCTGGCTGTCCTCATGCTGTAGCCCAGGCTGGCCTCGAACTCAAAGATCTTCCTACCTCTGCCTCCTGAGTGCTGGGATTAAAGGCGAGTGCTGCCGCCGCCGCCACCACCACCACCTGGTATTTTTGCTTTGCTTTGTTTTTAAGCCAAGCTCTGGCTGCAAAGGTGAATATGGATAAAGCCTAGTCTCTGTTTCCCAGACATTCCATGGCTTTTTGGAGGCACGACATCCGCCCAATCAAAGTGTGTAACTGAGTCCGGCACATTTCCTTGGCAAAGTGGTTGTGGTAATGGCAGCCAACTTCAACCACCCAGCTCCCTGAACTCCATCTGATTTGCGCTCAGAATGAAAACCCCTCTTCTCCCCGACTCACACCTCAGGCACCTGTAGGCCCAATTTCCTGAAAACCTCTGCGAAAGGCAGCATCACCACAGTCAGGTCCAGCCCACCCACTCTCCATGGGACCATTTCAATGGGAAGGGTGGGGGGCGCGGTTTCCTGAGAAAATGCAGATGTCTTGCTCCAGAAGCAACATGCCCCAGACCAGACAGGCTTACTGTGGAATCATACAGGACGGATCAAGGCTCTGTCAAGGTCCACGCCCATTGTGACCTGCTGCTGGGGCTTCCCTCCTACCCTCCCCATGCCCACCTCTGTGGCTGGAATGCCCCAGGAGACATAAAGGAAAACGGAGAACAGGCTATCGTGGGCATCGGCTTACAGGGAAAAGCCCAGGTCACAGCCACACAGAGGTGCTCAGAGGTGTGGGACAAAATGGGACCCCAAGGGGCCGATGGTGCCACCCTCTAGTCATTCCCAGCCAGTTCCTGGATGGCACTCAGTTGCCAACGAGGCCATGGTCTTCTTTGCATGCCCACTTATACCAGCTCACGCCCACTTACACCCTTTCACACCGGCTCACACCAGGAGGACCGGGGCTGGAGCTGACATACCCAGAATGTCGATGAATTTCTTCTCGTGGCTGTGAACATACTCAGGAACTAGCTTGCTCCATGGGATCCAGTAGTTCCGCTTGGGATCGAAATGGAAGTCGTACAGGGTGGGAAGATGCCCTGCCGGGGGACAAGGGTCCATGTGGCTTTTGTCATAGACATGGGGGACAGGATAGAGTCTAGTGCATCTGGAATGAGCTGCCTGTCCACCTCAGAGCTACATTCAGTCTCGCTTGCTACCCCTTCACGGGAGAGGTAGTCAGTGAGTACTCAGAATTGATGCTGTCCTCTCCTGGGTCAGAATCTGGGACTTTTGAACCAGTGCCACCTTTCTGCAGCTAACCGCCAGTCCTTCCTCGGGGACACAACCATGTGACACAAAGCCATGACCCCACTCTTGTTGGTGGCCCAGGCAAGGGTGGTGGAGGCAAATAAACAGACAACTTTGATGCAGATGCTGAACTCTAAGACTAGAGAAGTACAGGTAAGACCCATGACCCCATGACCCATGACCCCATGACCCCATGACCAATAGGGCATCTGGCAAAGACAGGG
The DNA here is from genome assembly GCF_049852395.1 of Peromyscus maniculatus bairdii. Taxonomy (NCBI): domain Eukaryota; kingdom Metazoa; phylum Chordata; class Mammalia; order Rodentia; family Cricetidae; genus Peromyscus; species Peromyscus maniculatus. The sequence continues at coordinate 16,405,236 of NC_134874.1, read as the reverse complement.
CGGGGAAGAAAAGAAGAAGCATGGTGTCAAAGATAGCTCCAGAGCTGAAGCCCCGCCCACCATCTGCACCCCCACCCCCACCTCCCCCAGCCCCCCTTACACCCCCCCACCCCCCATCCCCGCTCCCTAGACCATTTCCTGGCTAGAATCCCCATTCACATGTGTGCCACGCCCACCCGTCTCTCAGACAGGCCACTTCTCCAAGCAGAAGGCCATCTGGGGGCCCCACCTGTTTCTAACTAAAGGCGCACACATTCAGGCAAAAATCCTTTATAGGATGCCTTCCTGTGACTCATCGGCCTGTCTATGAGACGGATGGGGGAGCCCAGAGGAAAAATGGGGAACCCCGGAGTGTGTCGAGTGTGGCGAGCTCGGCCAGAGCTAGTACATAAGGGTCCACGATGGAGTCGGAGGCACAGCCCCCTCCAGCCGCAGTGGCTAAGGGTGTTGGGCCCGCTGGGGTGGGCGACGCACTGGAAGCCCTGAGCATGGCAGTGGCCTCGCCACACAGGCAGGGACAAGGAAAAGCAAGGTCCCCTCCTCCTCCTCCGCAAATCTGCACCGAAGGATCGGGTCATGACTCCTACCCGGCAGTTCTCCAGGGCGGGCCCAGCGCCCTTCCGTGTCCACGGTGGGCATTGACGAGAGGTGTTTGATGCACTCGTCAAATTTGACTCTTCCCTCCTCCAGCAGGGAGGAGCCCAGGGAGCAGTAGAGTGCCTCCAGGAAGTAGCACTCTAGCAGGTCAGGGTCCTCGATTTCCCCTTCTAGGAGCGAGTCCATCATCTTGGTTAACTGGATCACCTGGTCACAGAAAGCCTGGCTCAGTCCATCCTTCTGACCTCCACGATGCTGTCCTGTCCTGAGTCCTTTGCGTCCTGCATCCCGCAGGGATGGCATCAACACCCGCCATCTTGGCTTGGACACACGGAGCCTGGCCCCTTAGCTTGCGTCGGGGTCACAGGAAGGTGCCCTGACAGTCACCCGTCCGCCACCTCTGCCCCCTTTTATAGGCCCCTCCCCCACCTCCCGGGTCCCTCTCCCCGGGAAGCGGAAGGGTTCTCACCATGTTCAGGTCCGTCTGAGGAACAACCATCTTAAGCTTCTCCCCTTGTCTCCCGTCCACGATCCCCTCTATGATCATGTCGATGAGCAAGGGCACGTATTTCTCAAAGAGGTCATTTAAATGCTTTTGCTCCATCTGTGAAGGAGAGATCCAAATCCTTTTCAAGGGTCCTTCCAACCGGAGGCTCATCAGAGGTTTGTCTTGTCCCAAGAAGGGCAGGAAATAGCTATGGCGATGACTTCAGCAGGGTCAGTAGTAGACAGATTCGGGTTTTTTATTATTATTATTATTTTTAAGTATACGAATGCTCTATCTGCATGTATGCCTGCATGCAGATTCTACTATAGATGATTGTAAAGCACCATGTGGTCGCTGGGAATTGAACCCAGGTCCTCTGGAAGAGCAGCCAGTGCTCCTAACCGCTGAGCCATCTCTCCAGCCCCAGATTTGTTCTTTATGCTACACCCATTTCCCTTCGCTGCCCCAACATACCCACACCTGTGAGTGACGGGCGATAACAGGTCCCATCTGACAGAAAAGAAGCTGACGGTCTTACAGTTCAGGCATCACAGTCAACCACCATTCAGCAGAGTTTAAAGTAATGTAATGGGTGTGCGGCCGGAGAGGAGGCTCAGTGGTTAAGACGGCATACTAAGGCCGGAGTCGTGGGTCAGCAGTTAAGAGCACTGGCTGCTCTTACAGAGAGGACCTGAGTTCAATTCTCTACACCCACATGGTGGTTCACAACAGGCTATGATTCCAGTTCCAGGGGATCTGAGACCCTCTTCTGACCTTCCTGGGCATCAACCATACACATAATGCACACACACACACACACACACACACACACACACACACACACACACACAGAGGAAAAACACTAATGCACATAAGAAAATAAAATAAATACTTTTTAAAAGTTTAAGATGGTGTACTGTTGCCAGGCAGTGATGGTGCATGCTTTTAATCCCAACACTTGGGAGGCAGAGGCAGGTGGGTCTCTGTAAGTTTGAGACCAGCCTGGTCTACAAAGTGAGTTCCAGGGCAGCCAGAGCTACACAGAGAAACCCTGTCTCAAAAAAAAAAACCAAACAAACAAACAAAAAAAAAAAAGATTACCACTCTTGTAGAGGATCCAAGTACAGTTCCCAGGACCCACAGTGGGCAGCTCACCACTGCCTGTAACTTTAGCTCCAGGGGGTCCAATGCCCTTTTCTGGCCCCTGTGGACATTCCACTCATATGCATGAAAATGTGGTGTGTGTGTGTGTGTGTGTGTGTGTGTGTGTGTGTGTGTGTGTGTGTGTGTGTGTACTTAATTAAAAGTAAAGAAAATCTTAGTTGGGCTGTGGTGGTGCACGCCTTTAATCCCAGCACTCAGGAGGCAGAGCCAGGCAGAAAATAAAATTAAAAAGTTAAGTGCTCAAAGTACTCTCTCAATATGGTGCCATTGCCCATCAAGGGACTCATGGGTCCTTAAGAGTCCCACGAGGGAAACTCTCCCCATATGACATTGCTTCTGATGACCCTGGCCTTCTCTTCTCTGGGATAATACTGGTTTCCAATTCACACCAGTCTTCTAGAGAAGACATCCAGACCACCTGTGAAAATGAGGTCGCAGGGTTCTGGGTGTGATCTGAAGCCACAAATGCACACATGACCACCGCATACATCACCTTTCAATGAACCCGACTGTCAAGCTGCGACACTCTGGGCAGTCCAGCGGTCAGCTGAGCCCATCAGATCTCAAGCATGGGGCACCTGGTTCGTCGGCACACGGCACTCGGCCAGCTGAGCAGAAGCACAGAGCAGGGGCATCCTCTCTCCCCGTAACCGGGCCCCATCTGAACCAGGTTTGCACACTGAAACCCAGAATCCACCTGGGGTAACCTCCGCTGCCTGCAGCCATGTCCTCTCGCGCGTGCATTGCCTCTGACTGTGTTCCCACCCCAGGAGCAAACTTGAGTAGGTACAAAAGAAGCTCACGCATGCCACTGGGAGTGTTTCCCATCTGCCTCTTTGCAGAAACCAGTTGGTCATCAGCACCCATCGCACCAGGGCCACACGGCCCAAAGACTCATTAGGCTGTGTGCTCAAGGACACACACACCAGGTCAAGGTGCTGCTCTGTCCTGCAAGCATCCCTCGTCCAACATTCCCGACGATGCTCGAGCTGTTTAAGGACAATGCTCACCTTGTTTTGTATTTGCTGCTGTAACCATTTTTTCCAATATGGTTGGTATTTCAAGTTCTTAGGGTCCACGTAGACCATCCCGCATCGAGACACAGTGGCAGGAGAGGCATACTGCAGGTCTCCCACCTGGAAAGCAAGCGAATCCTTCAGCTCCTGGCTGCTAGCTCCTGGGCTACACAGGCCAGGACCTTCCCTGTGCAAACAAGGGCACAAAGCCCATGCCAGACAGTCAGCACAGCTGTTGAGGTTTCTTTTTTGGTTTTGGTTTTTCGAGACAGGGTTTCTCTGTGTAGTTTTGGAGGCTGTCTTGGATCTCGCTCTGTAGACCAGGCTGGCCTCGAACTCACAGAGATCCATCTGGTTCTGCCTCCCGTGTGCTGGGATCAAAGGCATGCACCACCACCGCCCAGCTGAACTGTTGAGGTTTTAAACTGAACATGGAGGTCACAATGAGATCGCCCACGCCTGATGTGACATCTCCCCATTAAATAAAAAAGTTGTAGACTACCTGATAAAACGTAGAAAAGTTAGAAACATGGACGCAAGCTATTCAGATCCCAGAACCTAGAAACAAGTACCGTGGGTTTCTTTTTCTAAAGACTTATTATTTTATTTAGTGTGGGTGTGGATGAGCCTGAGTGTGCCTGTGCACGAGGTGTGTGGGGGTCTCCACAGAGGCCAAAAGAGGGCATCAGATCCCTTGAAAATGGAGTTACAGAGAGCTGCAAGCTGTCATGTAGGAGCTGGGAAGCAAACAGGGTCCTCTGCAAGGACAGCCAGTGTTCCTAACCACCGAGCCACCTCTCCAGACCCCTTGTTTTTGTTTTGTTTTGTTTCAATTTTTTTAAGGCAGGGTCTCATGTAGCCCAGGCTAGCCTGTAACTAAGGATAGCCTTGAACTCCTGGTCCTCATGCCTCCGCTTCCTGAGTGTTCGACTGACAGGTGTGTGCCAGCACATCTGGTTTGGAGATGAACCCCGGGCGGGCCTCAAGCATGCTAGGTGAGCTCTCTACCAACTGACCTACAGCCCCACCCCCCACCCCAGACATCGCTTTAGGGAGTTTTTTTGTCCGTCTTTCCTGCTTCTTCGTCAACATGGCTGACATCAGGTAGCACAAGGCACTGGAAGCAGAGAATTAGCAACACTTCCAAGTGACATGGGTCCATCAGCCAACTGGACAACGGCATTGCGCAAACGCAAATGCACGGATGAGCTCTGCAAACCGGAGAGGAATAACATCACGGTTCATCTGAAGGAAGGGCGAGTCCTAGGGCACAGCTATGAAACAAGCCCTTGGTGGGGCAAACAGAAAACGGGGGAGGGGAGGGGAGGGGAGGGGAGTGGTCTCTAGGAAAACCGGGAGGGCTCGATACTGGACGAGATGGAAAGACGTTCTTAATGAAGGAAAAGGCAAATAAATAGCGCCAGAGAAAGGGAAAGTGACCACAGGCTCCAGACAAAAAAAAATGGTTCCAAAAGACAAAGAAAGGGCCGGGTGGTGGCGGCGGCTATGGCGGCGCACACCTTTAATCCCAGCACTCGGGAGGCAGAGGCAGGCGGATCTTTGAGAGTTCGAGGCCAGCCTGGTCTACAGAGTGAGTTCCAGGAAAGGCGCAAAGCTACACAGAGAACTTTTGTCTTGAAAAACCAAAAAAAAAAAAAAAAAAGAAAAAAGAAAAAAGAAAAAAAGAAAGGAATTCCAGCATACTAGTTGGCCCTGCCGTAAATATTTCTGTACTCAGAACAACGACAACAGTGTGTGCTACTAAACGATTCAGAAACGTCGTGTTCTGAGGAGGGAGGGTGGACAACCAAGACAGCAGATGGATCCCCATCTTTAGAGGACTCAGTAGATACTATGTAAAGTTTTAACTTTTGTTTTCTTTCTGTGAGGTTGGGTCTTGAGTTATAGATGGCCAAGAACTCCTTGTGTGGCCCACGCTGGCCTCAAACTCATGGGAATCCTCCTGCCTCCTGTGAAGCTTCCTAATTGTTGGGATGACAAGCATGTGCCACCATGTTCAGTAATAATGTATAAATTAAAAGCTCACCGGACAGTGGTGGCGCAGGCCTTTAATCCCAACACTTGGGAGGCAGAGCCAGGTGGATCTCTGGGAGTTTGAGGCCACCTGGTCTACAGAGCAAGATCCAGGACAGGCACCAAAACTATACAGACAAATTGCCCTGTCTCAAAAAAGAAAAGAAAAGAAAATTAGAAGCTTGTATTTTTAGTGTTGTTTTGTGTGTGTGTGTGTGTGTGTGTGTGTGTGTGTGTAGGTATGTTCACTAAGTGATTTTAGTGCCTGGGAGGCCAGAAGAGGGGGTAGGATCCTCTGGAGTGCAAGTGATGGGTGTTTGCGATGCCTAATATGGATGCTGGGAACCAAACTCAAGTCCTCTGGAACCGTAGCAAGCACACTTAACCACTGAGCTATCTTCCCAACCTAGTAATGGATAGATTTAGTAAAAGAATAAACAGCAGGTTAAGCATGTTGTTTATAGATCACAGAATGATTCTCAGGAGAAAGAGCTTAAAAAAACAAAACAGCCAGGCAGTGGTGGCTCACGCCTTTAATCCCAGCACTGGGGAGGCAGAGGCAGGCGGATCTCTGTGAGTTTGAGGCCAGCCTGGTCTACAGAGCTAGTTCCAGGAAAGCTGGAGCTACACATGGTGAGAGCCTGTCTCGAAAAACAGGCATGGAAGTTGTCGACTCCAGCTTAAAGAGGGGATGATGGAAGACGATGGGAAACGAAGGTTGGGGCCAGTGAGATGGCTCAGTGAGCAGAGTACTTGCTGGCAAGCCTGGCAAGCCGAGTTCAATGCCTGGGACCCACACACTGGGCAAAAGAACCAACTCCCACAAGCGGACTTCTAACCCACACACAGACCTGAGTGCGCAAACGTAGTTAGATGTCATGTTGAAAATCGAAACATTGAACTCATTGTAAACATCTGTGTTTTCACGATCATCTACCTTAATAAAGACTTAACAAACTAAAAGCAGGGACCCTGTTCAAGTTTGCTTCTCGGCATGACTTGCCTCAAAGAGCAGGGCACAGTGTGCCTGGAGCCGAATGCGCTCCCCGTTGGCCAAGGTCAACAGCTTGTTGTCGTCCATCACGGAGTTCATGTTTTCCACCCACAAGGCATCCACGTCGCCATCAAACAAAATATACCTGCATTGACCAAAGAGAGGTAAGCCACAGACACTAGAACACTCCCAGTGACCCCACTGTCCCTCCTGTTCAATGTCTTCTCCCAGGGCTTCCCAGCCAGCACGCTCCCTCTGTCCTGATGTTTGACCGTGTGGTGCATAAACACTGAGCAGCTCACTAGTGTTTGAGGGTCTGAGAATGTCAGGCACAATCCAGCTAGCTTTGTTGTTGTTGTTGTTGTTTTAAGACAGGGTTTCTCTGTGTAACTTTGGAGCCTGTCCTGGAACTCGCTCTGCAGACCAGGCTGGCCTCGAACTCACAGAGATCCATTCTGGGATTAAAGGTGTGAGCCATCAGCACCTGGCTACCAACTAGTATTCTACAATACTTTTTCTGTCTTTTTGAGACAGGGTTTCTCTGTGTAGCTTTGCGCCTTTCCTGGATCTCGCTCTATAGACCAGAGCTGGCCTCGAACTCACAGAGATCCGCCTGCCTCTGCCTCCCGAGTGCTGGGATTAAAGGCTTTTTTCTTTCTTTCTTTCTCTCTCTCTCTCTCTCTCTCTCTCTCTCTCTCTCTCTCTCTCTCTCTTTCTTTCTTTCATCTATTTATTTATTATGTGCTCTGCCTGCGTGTATGCCTGCAGGCCAGAAGAGGGCACCAGATCTTATTGTAGATGGTTGTGAGCCACCATGTGGTTGCTGGGAATTGAACTCTGGACCTCTGGAAGAGCAGCCAGTGCTCTTAACCACTGAGCCATCTCTCCAGCCCCAGCAATCACCTTCTTTTTCGTCTCATACTATTTGCCTTTATCTCCATTTGTTCTTGTAAATTACAGCGTCCTACATTCCTGCATCGGAACCATCTGCTAGTCCTGAGTAGTTTCACAGTGACAGAAAGTGTCCACCACCCCAAACAACACTTTTGTCTTAAAGCTGAGGTCAAGAATACATTGCAATTTATCACTATTTTTAAAAAAGAAACTTTTTTCTTCTTCTTTTTTTCTTTACTTTTTAAAGATTTTTAACCTTTATTTCATATGGGTGAGTGTTTGTCTGCATGAATATCTGCGCCACCTGTGTATGCAGTGCCTAAGGTGGCCAGAAGAGGGCACCAGAATTATAGATGGTTGAGAGCTGCCATGTGGGTGCTGGGAATGGAACCCTGGTCCTCTGGAAGAGCAGGCAGTGACCTTAACCACTAAGCCATCTTTCCAGCCCAATTTATTTATTTTTAGGCCAGGTCTCATGAGGTAGAGACTGGCTGGCTGAAAACTCTCATGCCTCAGTATCCCAAATGTTAGGTTTACAGATGTGTGCCGCCATACGCTACACTTAGCCAGGAGAGGGGGAGGCCTCAGCTAAAGATCTCAAGACAACATCGTTCTAGATCATCGGATGGTTCCCAATTCCATACCAATTATCTTCATAAGAAAATAGTACAGGGGGCCAGCAGATTCTCAAACTGTTAGATTCATAGTCTCCTCTCTCCTCTCTCTCTCTCTCTCTCTCTCTCTCTCTCTCTCTCTCTCTCTCTCTCTCTCTCTCTCATTCTCCCTCTCCCCCTCCCCCCCTCCTCCCTCTCTTTGATCTGTTACAGATATGATAATCCTTTCCCCTAATACTTCAGCATGTAGCTCCTAAGTGTGTTATCTTCATAACCCCTGGGCTGTTATCAAATTGAGGACGTGCACCATGTGTCCAATTCCATCATGTGACTTAACAGCCCACACTCTATAATTATTTCACCTCTCAACAGGGACTTGCCATCTGTATCCATGGCAGGAAGACTTGACTCAAACAAGTAACAATAGCTGTTCAGTGGGTGTGGGGTTGATGAGAAACGGGGTGTGGCCATCTCCCTACAGATGGCCAATCCACTCCAAAGACGGACACGATGCCTTGTCCAGAAGAGACGGCACTGTGAGTAAGGGGACACGCAGACACCATACATTTCCAGTGCTGAGACAGATACCGCATCCCTGGGACATTCTGAGATGCACAGTCAGAGTCAAGACAGCAGCCAGAAAACTAAAATTGAGACTCCTCCATAATACAGCTGGTCTGGAATATTCCAGAACATCAAGGTCATGAGTTAAAGAAATTCTAAGAAACTGCTCAATATTAAAGGGTACCAAAGAGATCGCTTCTAACCCAGGCTTCTGGCTAACGAGGTAGACACTCACTTCCGTTCCTTCTTGTCGGTCGGCCTGTTGATCTCCCTGAAGATGTTTGACAGCACCCCATCTGTCCAGTCTCGAGTGGTGGGGTCCAGGATGCCGTAGAGCTCAATGACACTTACAGCTTTGGGGTTCAAGATGTACAGCTTCGTCATTAGTCCAAGCCTAAACCAAAAAGGCAGCTTCAGCTATGACTCAGGCCAACAAAGCACTGGAGGCAGACATAGGAGACCCTCGACAGGAAGTACAGATGGGAATCCACTCTAAAGCTGATCTGTGCTTCTATTTTGTAAGGAGCGTCAGAGGCAGGGTCTCATTATGTGGCCCTGGCTAGCCTAGAACTTACTAAGTAGACCAGGCTGGCCTCAAACTGATGGTGATCCTGCCGCCTCTGCCTGCTAGATCACAGGCACGCACCACCACACCTGGCTCTGTGTGCGGCACACTTTGTAAGTCATGTGGACCGGACACGCCCCTCTGTGATGGCAGATCCCCACCACACTGCAACTAATCAACGGAAAACCAAACCTAATACAACCCACGGGTCAGAATTTTAAGACAAATGAATAGTAAATAGTAAACGTGCAATATTATACACATGTGTGTATGGATTTGTGTCCTGGCTGTGAGAATTGTCAGCAGTGGACTACAGAATGGAAGAGAATGACCAAGGCTATGAGTTCCAGTCTTCAGCCTGCCACTGTCCCCGGCCCCTTATATGGGACAGGGAGAAAAAAGAAAGTGGTACCACCCAATGCCAGATATTATTACTTTAGTGTGTGTGTGTGTGTGTGTGTGTGTGCGTGTGTGTGTGTGTGTGTGATGTATGTGCATGCACCATATGCACATGTATGTGTGGACACAGGCCAGAGGATGACACGAGGTGTTTGTCCTACTCCATCACTCTTTACCTTATTTCTTTGAGGCAGGGTCTCTCACCGCACCCGGAGCTAGGCTAGTAGCCACAAGCCCCAGCGACCCTCCCATCTCCATTCCCACGACAGCACTGGGGTTCCATGGACCACAGCCATGCCTGCCTTTTACGTGGGCACTGGGGATTTGAACTCAAGCCCTCGTGAGTGTGCAGCAAGTGCTCTTTAACTATGAGGCGGTCCCCCAGACCCAGTCCTGAGATTTTCTGTGCAATCTAGAAATGCCAGAGCCACGCAGGTCACATGGCTCTATTTGGAGTTTGCCTGGAATATTGGTATTCATCCAGGTCTGTCGAGAACCCCGGCAGTCTGTAAGACTGTCCCACCACAGCGAGTCATTAGGATATTCTAGGGGCTTTGTTTAACTCTAATAATTTATGTAATTATTATAGTTCATTTCTTTATTGGGGATCAGAGGACAATTTGTGGGAATTGGCTTTCTCCATCCACCATGTGGGTTCTGGGGTTCAAACTCACGTTGTCAGGCTTGGCTGAAAGCATCTTTACAGGCTCTGCGCCATCTCATTGGCCCTTCCACATCATTTAAGAACTAGTTGGGAACAAACCTAAGCTAAGACCGAGCTCTCATAATTAATAAAAAGCCTCCGTGTCGTTATTTGGGAGCTGGCGGTCTAAAGAAAGACCCATTGCAAGTGCCAGCATTAGTGGCCCTCTGCTTTCTGGTCATCCCAGATATGAGGAGTCTCAGCGCTCTGCTCCTGTCCCCCTGCCTCCAGGAATGCCACAGTTCCCGGCCACGATGGATTTCAGCCTCTCAAACTCTGAACCAAAATAAATCCTCTGTCCCCATCATCTGCTTTTTGTGGGTATTTGATCACATCAATCAGAAAACAACTCGTGACTGAGACAGACACACACGGCCCATGAGATGAAAGCTCTCACCAAACACTTCCTAAGAGGCTGCCCTGACAAATGCCCCCAACCCCAGCAGGACACTCACTTTGTCTGGGCCTGACACAGAGCATTGATGACCACAGACTTGCCCCCTCCTGTGGGCCCTACCACCATTGTGGTGTGGCGGGTCAGCATGGTCTCGAACATTTGGACCACTTTATCCACCTGTGGGACAGACACAGGCAGTTGCGTTAAACATATCTTCTGGAAAAAAAAATAACAGTTTAGCAAGATGTAATTCAGGGCTGGTGAGCTGGCTTAGCCAGCAGAGGTGTTTGCCATCAGGCTTGACCACCTGAGCATGGGATAGGAGAGAACCAACTCCTATGTAGCTGAGGCTGGCCCTGAGCAACTGATCTTCCTGTCTCTGCCTCCTGAGTGCTGGAGGTGTGTGCCACTGTGCTAAATACTATTGTATTTCATGACGATGATGACGATGACGAGGCCACATGTATCTGTCCGTCAGCTGACAGGAACTGTGGTTTCCACATTTGGGCCACTGTGAATATCCGACCATGTGAGCTCATGAGTGTGTTCCTGAGCAGACATGTTCTCACCGCTCTTGGGCGCCTGCAGCGGGATCACCAGGCTCTAGGATGCCTCTGGGTGTAGCTTGCCGAAGAGCTGGCGGACTGCTTGCCAGTGCAGTGTGTTATTTTACATTCCTGACAGGAGTGTGTGTGTGTGTGTGTGTGTGTGTGTGTGTGTTTTCAATGGCGGGGGGGGGGGGGGGGGGAGCAATTGTCTTCCTCAACTGAGCTCCATTTTACTTTTTGAGATGGCTTCCCTGAACTTGGGGTTCACTGATGAGGCTAGACTGTCTGGTCAGCAAGTTTCATGCTCTGCCCTACCAGAGCTGGTTTGCCGTGCCGCAGAGCCCAGATTTTTACACCGATTCTAGGCAACTGAACTCAAGTCTGCCTGCTTGCGAGGCAAGCACTCTGCCGACTGCTCCATGAGCCTGGGGCCGGCCCGTGTTACCTAGTGAGTTCCAGGCCCGTGTGAGTTCCAAAGCACCCTGCTCACCTGGACCGGCAGAAGCACGTAGCCATTCTCCTCCAGCACCTGCTCCACTGCATCGTTGAAATCCGGGTAGCGCACACGGGGGCAGTCCAGCCCAGGAAACAGGTCCGAGATGAGGCCCAGGAAGAGGGGGACGTCCTCAAACACAAACTTGGGCAGGTTCATGTCCCGCAGTGCCCGCATCAGGACCACATCCTGGAGGGGCCAGAGGATGAGAGATTGCCAGAGAACCCAGCAAGCCCCTGGACACCCTCCTGCCCAGCACAGAGTGGAATGTTCTTATAAAATTTAATGCGTCTAGTCACAAATTTTGTACATCCGTAATGAGGGCTGGCAGGACGGCTCATCAGATGAAAGGTACCACATTTGATGACATGTGCTTAATCCCTAGGACCTACACGTTGGAAAGAGACAACTCCCTCCCACAAATTAGTCTCTGACTCCACACGCACATGGCGCAGACATGCATGCACACACACACTAAATAAACAAATGTAAAAAACATAATATATGCCGGGCGTTGTGGGGCATGTCTTTAGTCCCAGCACTTGTGAGGCAGAGGCAGGTGGATCTACGTGAGTTCTCTAGTCTACAGAGCAAACCAGGGCTATACAAAGAAACCATGTCTCAACTCCCAAAACAATATATAACAAAACATATTCTATGTCATAGATTTATACATATTATATGCTATAGATTTATACATTCTATGTTATAGATTTATATATTTTAAAGAAAATTGGGGGCTGTAATAGGGATTGAACCTAGGCAAATGCCTACTACTTAGGTGAGGTGCATCCCCAGTTAAAATTTTAAAAAATTTAGAACTCTGGCCAGGTGTGGTAGCACACACCTTTAATCTCAGCACTCAGGAATAGAGGCAATGGATTTCTGTGAAGTGGGTGTAAGACTGGTCTTTGCAGAAAATTCAAGGTTAGCCACAGCTGCATAAGGAGAACCTGTCTTGAAATTTTTTTAAATTCAGTATGATTTAATATAGATACAAAATATTATAAATAAAGTATAAGCCAGTTTCATAGAATATTTTTATGAAAATGAAATATGAAAGTTTATATAAAATACCAAAGATATACCTGGAATTTGCATTTCACTTTTTCCAAAGTTTGATAGAAAATAAAAATCCATAATGAAACCTATAAAAATTGAATGTAAAGCTGGGCGGTGGTGGCGCACGCCTTTAATCCCAGCACTCAGGAGACAGAGGCAGACAGATCTCTGAGTTCAAGGGCAGCCTGGTCTACAGAGTGAGTTCCAGGACAGCCAAGGCTACACAGAGAAATCTTGTCTTGAAAAAAAAAATGGTATATAAAATGTCCATGTTTTATATCAAAACAAAAATTAAATATCCAACATGTACATTATCACTGGTGGAAAACTGTGTAAGAATGTCACCCTCAGAATGCCAGCGATGGCTCTGACCGTGGAGTAAATACCACATCAAAGCAATGTGACTGTTTCTCTCACTTTCACCGCGAAGAGGAAGTAAGTGTGGGGGGGGGGGGCGGGGGCGCAGATCTGACCAGGGCCCATGTGTGCACCTGTGAGATATCTCACTGAATCCCATTCAGATGTATGATCAGTGGGCAGAGCAATGGCTCAGTGGTTAAGAGCACTGACTGTTCTATCAGAGGACCCAGGTTCAGTTCCCAGCACCCACATGGCAGCTCACAACCGTCTGTGACTCCAGGGCCTCCAAGAGGGCCAGACGTGCATGTGGTACACAGACATACATGTAGACGTAACACCCACACGCATAAGATAAATAAATTTAAATTTAAAAACTATACCATCAGTACTTGCTAACTGAAGAGGAACTCCCATTCCCACTTCAACAGAAGGCTATTCGCACCCCTCTGCCTCCCCACCACCCTAAGATGATGGACTGACAGTCGCTCCTGAAGCGCCCTGAATATTGGTACTGCCACAGGGGCTCTGAACTTGATCTTAAGGGAACAAGTCTCCGTAGACAGCATCACTGGAGGCCAAAGCAAAGCCAGACAGCCAACGGAGGGACAGCTAAGACCCAAGCTTCCGGGTGCCCCGTGTCCGGAACCACACCCCACCACGGGCGCCGAGCGGCCTACCTCCTGCAGGTCTGCGGAGCCTCGCTTCAGCTCGCCGGCCATGACCAGCACAGACTTCAGGGCCCGGAGTCCAAAGTCATAATGATGCTGCTTGGACAGCTGCTCCCGGGCCAGCTTATACAGAACCGTCATCTTCTTGGCCAGAGTCTTTGACAGACAACGGCGCGGGAACAAAAAATGTAAGAGAGTAAGTGACAGAAAGCCGCAGGGTATCACTGCAAACACAAAGGGACAGGCGTGTCTCGGGGACACCGAGCTACAGATCTGCAGAGCTGGTCTTCAGCATTTGAAAAACACCAGAGTGTGGTTTCTTTCCTAATGATGGCACCATGGGAGACTTATTCAAAGAACACCCATGCTAGCTAGCCAGGAGGGGGTGACACACGGGAGGTGTGTTCAGACAGGAGGATCAGGCAGTTCAGGGTCATCCTCAGCTACATAGAGAGTTTGAGGCTAGCCTGGACTACATGAGACCCTGTCTGGAACTCACAAACGTGTTTCCCAAAGTCGGACAGCTGCTGTACAAAGCTGGGATTGTAACTGCTTTCAGTGATGGCAGATCCCAGCAAGCGGTCACAGTCCACTCACACAGATGCTCCCAGCTTACTGTGACCTCATCGTATCACACGGGTGCTCCCCCAACCCCACCCCACCCCACCCCCCGCCCAGCCACTGTTCCTTTTGTTGGTTTGTTTGGTACTGAGGGATGAACCCAAGACCACTGAGCTATGTCCCTAGCCCTTTACTTCATTTTATTTTGAGATTTGAGTTTGGCTTTGAGTTTATAGTCTTCCCACCTCAGTCTCCTAAGAGGCATGGATTAGAGATCAAGATGAGCCACCGTGCCCAGTCTGTTCCACTTTCTGATGACAACTTAGACTCCTGGGCCACATCAGTCAAGCCCACTGGTCCCCAAGCCTTGCATGGGAATTGGTATGAAAACAGACACAAGACCTCATCCTGAAAACCCAGCGTCCTGGCAGCTTGGGGTGGCATGGAGAGAGTGCAATGGGAACCCTGAAGAGCATCCAGTGCAGGGCTAGAGAGATGGCTCAGTGGCCAGAAGCACATATTGCTTTTGTAGAGGGCTCAACCCAGCACTCATGTTGGATGGCTCACAGCCAGCTGTTTACTACAGTTCCAGGGAATCAGATGCCCTCTTCTGGCCTCTGTGAGAACTGCACCCATATGCATATACACACACTCATTATTGCAAAATTTAAAAAAAAATTTTTTTTAAAGAACATGCATTGCAGAAAATGTTGGGGAATGGCTTGGTGGTAGAGAACATGCCTCAGTTGCATGAGGTGCTGGGTTCCATCTTCAGCATCACACAAAAAAAGAAAAAGTGTGTGTGTGTGTGTGTGTGTGTGTGTGTGTGTGTGTGTGTGTGTGTGTGTGTGTTACATGCAAGCATGCAGGTGAATGTCCCCATGGGTGCACGTGCATATACAGCCAGAGGAAGACTTAGGTGTCTCCCTCTATCATCTGTCGCTGTGTGTCTTGACACAGGATCTCACTGAACCACAAGCTCACTATTTTGACTAGGCTGGCTGACCAGGGAGCTATTGGGATCCACTGTTTCCTCTTTCCCATGCTGGGGTTACAGGCATGTGCAGCCATGCCCAGCTGTTTACGTGGGTGCTGGGGATTCAAACTCAGGTCCCCTTGACTGCTGAGCAAGCCCTTTTACCCGGTGAGCCTTATACTTTGAGAGAAGATCTCTTCCCTGAACCTGGAGGTGATGGGTGAAGCTGGCTGGTCAGCAAGCGCCAGGGATCTGCCAGTTTCCACCTCCCCAGTATGTCAATTGCAGATGTGCACCACCATATCTGGCTTTTATGTGGTTCTGAGGACTCACCTTGGCCCCCAGGAAGCCCTCGGAGAAGAGCATGATCTCACAGATCTGCTGCAGGTCGGGTACAATGACGACCACAGGCCTGAACAGCGCCTTCACAGACTCGGGCAGCTCTGTGCGGCCCGCATAGCCGGGGTTCATGGTGATAAAGATGCCCATCCGAGAGTCGAGGGAGATCTCCTGCCCTTCAAACTGGGTGACAGGAGAGGAAAAGGGGGGTGATATAGCCACCAGTTCACCCAGGGAGAGGAATCTGGGGGCACAGGGACATCCCCAAGGGGGATGGTGATGTGGGTAATATGGGCTCTTTGGATTGGCACAGAACCAAGACATCTCTGGGAAGCCAGGTGTGGTATCCGGTCAGGTGTGGTGTCCGGTGGTCAGGTGTGGTGTCCGGTCAGGTGTAATGTCCGGTCAGGTGTGATGTCCGGTCAGGTGTGGTGTCCGGTCAGGTGTGGTGTCCGGTCAGGTGTGGTGTCCGGTCAGGTGTGGTGTCTGGTCAGGTGTGGTGTCCACTGGTCAGGTGTGATGTCCGGTCAGGTGTGGTGTCTGGTGGTCAGGTGTGGTGTCCGGTCAGGTGTAGTGTCTGGTGGTCAGGTGTGGTGTCCGGTCAGGTGTGGTGTCTGGTGGTCAGGTGTGGTGTCCAGTCAGGTGTGGTGTCCAGTCAGGTGTGATGTCCGGTGAGGTGTGGTGTCCGGTCAGGTGTGATGTCCGGTCAGGTGTGATGGTCAGGTGTGATGTCCGGTGAGGTGTGGTGTCCAGTCAGGTGTGGTGTCTGGTCAGGTGTGGTCAAATGTGATATCTGGCCAGGTTTAATGTCTGTCCGGGCACAGTATCTGGTGAGGTGTGGAGTCTGGTGAAATGTCATGTCTAGCCAGCTTTGGTCAGGTTTGGTGTCTGGCCAGGTGTGGTAGACAATCCTCATTGTCAAGTACAGTGTCTTTGGAATCACTTAGGTATACCTCTGGGTGCTTCCGTGAGAATTAACAGATGGAGGGAGACCTACCCTGAATGTGAGGGGTACCACGAGGTAAGGGGTCTGGATAAAATTAAAGGGGGGGGGTGCATGAGGAGAGAAAGCTAGGCCACACAGACATGCCCCTCTCTCTGCTTTGGGGCCGCAGTGATGGGAGCTACCCTGGCCTGTTCTCCCCACCACGAGGGACCACGCCTTCTGAAACCAACGATCCGAAACCACTGCTCCCCTTATACTGTCGGGGGTCCGGTCACAGCGGCACAAGCGTAACTAACGCAGCGGGTCTGAAAACGGCCCCCACCCAAGATGCCACGGGCGTGGCAGCTAGTGTCCATCCTGGGACGGGATGCGGGTGCCTCCCCGGCTCCCCTAACCTGGAACGTGGTCAGCTGGTGGATCAGCGCGTTCCGGATGGTCTGGATCTGAGACGAGATGACAGAGAGCACGGAGGCGTCGATCCGGTTGAACTCATCGAAGCAGCCCCAGGCGCCGCACTGGGCAAGGCCAGAGAAGATCTTCCCGACAGCCTAAGGATGCCGTCAGAACCGTCAGGGCCCGTTCCCCCTGGAAATGGGGGGCTTGCCCCTTCTAAATCAACCAACTTGCTGAGCGGCTGGGTGGAGAGCGGGCCAGGCACAGCACTCACAGAATTTTCTGGCAATATTCCGAGGCCCTTGGTAGGCCAGCTCCCACTCGGGGCTGGACAATCAAGATTGTGTGTTTGCCCCCATGGTACTGAACTAGGTAGGCCCTCTGGATAAGGGAGACAGCTGTTCAGCTTGAACTGTATAGGGGGCTCCCCAGGCAGTGGGACCGGGACCTGTCCCTAGTGCATGAGCCGGCTTTTTGGAGCCTGGTGCCTATGGTGAGATGCTTTGTGCAGCCTTGGTGCAGGGAGGAGGGGCCTGGACCTGCCTCAACTGAATGCACCAGGCAGGCTCTCTCTGCTGACTCCCCATTGGAGACCTTGCCTTGGAAGAGGTGGGAACGGGGGGGTGGGTTGGGGGGGTGAAGGCTGGGGGGTGGGAGGAGGGAGGACAGGGGGAATCTGTGGTTGGTATGTAAAATGAATAGAAAAATCTCTTAATAAAAATAAATAAATAAATAAATAAACAAACAAATAAATAAAAAGACTGTGTATTTGTATAAACTCCAGATGGCCAGCTGCTAAAACGCTGGAAGATCTAGCCACAGTGGGTCCACAGTCCCAAGTGTCCTTGCTGAACCAAAGCTGAACGTGGCACCCTCTAGAACTGGGTGTACAGGATTGGAGTTAGCCGCTGTCCTCACCCCTCCCTATTGGCCCTCACTCATTCATGCTCTCTCCCTGCTCCCAGCAGCCTTTGAGTTCAGGACTCTTGTCCCATGGCTGAGCCAAAGGTGTCCTGCGACATCTTCCCAGGTGCCACTCGTCATTTCAGAAGACAGGTGACGCACTTCCCAACCATGTCCACACCAGACGCCCTCTGTGGAGGAATCGGGGACTGGAAGTGACGGGTGAGGCCTTACTTTGTAATCCATGCCTTCGCCACAGTTGGTGACCACGCACAGCAGGCCCAGGGCCTTGGCGAGGTCCTTGGTGGTCTCTGTCTTGCCGGTTCCCGCTGGGCCAGCCGGGGCACCTCCCAGATACATGGACAGTGCCTGTGAGCAGCCAAATGCAAAACATACTTGATGTTCGAGTTCGGAGAAAGGGGACCCCTGCCAGGTTCACCTCTGGGACACGTGCACGGACATGGCGACACTCGACTCCATGTGTCAGCCTGGCTGTGCCGGGAGCTTCGAGATGTGTCTGTGAGAGTATCTCAGAGCCTGGCACTTGATGGTGTGCCAAGTTAGGCAGATGGTCGTCCCAGGGTAGGCAATACCATCAAGCCCCCCACCCCAAGAACTGGATGAGACTGAAGGAAGGGAACAAACTGTCTCCTCTTGAGCTCCGATAGCAGCCTTGAACTCGGACACTCCTCAGAGATTCAGACCCAAATGAGAGTGGGTAGCTCAGGTCCTCAGCCCCATCTCTCCCGCTGGCCAGCCATCGGCTAAGACACTGACTTGCCCCTGTGATCACAGTCACAAAATGCTTCGGTCTCTCATTGATCCCTTTGGACCCCTCACTCAAGCTATACATTCATGTTTTGAAACAGGGCTTCACGTAGCCCAGGTTGGCCAAAAACTTGCCATGTAGCTGGGGATGGCTTTGAACTCTTGAACCTCCTGCCTCCACCTCTGAGCACTAGGATCATAAGCATGGCCATGATGCACGGCTTACATGCCCACTTTTTCTTTTTAGGAAAACAAAGTGCTCCCTGGCTCCCGGTCCAGTGGGGTGCCATGGGCTTCACGCGTCCATTCTCTTGTGTACCCCCCGGGTACAGCCAGGTGATGTAGAGATCAGTGCAGGAGTTGAGCCTGCACCTGGCACGGATCTGAGTCTCAGCTGTGAGCCGAGCGAAGGGGCCCATCACAGGTGGGCGCTTCATGCAGACTTTGGTGCAGCCCAACGGCTGAGCACTTGCTTAGCATGTACGAGACCCTAGGTTCTATTCCTAGTCACGCAAGCAAAAGAATCTGCCCCGTGACGGACAGGTAACACGCCGGCCCCATCCTGAGGGGAGGCATGGCCTCCTCCCTCGCTCGCTCGCCTTCTAATACAGTTTAGTCTTATACACCTTACACATTGCTGCAGTTTTCTATCCTCCTCTGACTCCACCCCGACCACAGAGGGACCACTGTGCAGGGGTCTAAGCTACAGGGTGGAACCGGCATCCCGGGGAAGATGCGCACAGGCTTTTCCACCCCAGGAGTGACAATCAGACTCCAAATGGAAGAATGGAAGATGTTTCCTAGAGCTCAGGGCCAAGACTCCATCTAGGTCAACCAAAGAGCTATGTCTGGGAGGTGGGGGTGGGAGGGGCATGTCACCTGCGTGAGCGTCAGGTAGATGCGGTCCGTAAGAGGTGTGATGACCAGCCTCCCGTTCAGGCCCATGTACTCATAGCCGTAGCCGAAGGTCCCCGTGCACTGGCGGATGTTGAGCTCATCCGGCTCGCGGTCCCAGTAAAAGCGCAGCTGGCTCTCCCACTCAAACTCCCGGGCCTCGAGGATGCTGGGGAGGAAGGGGAGGAGAAGGAGGGGGTCAGAGCTGGTCTGACCTTCCACAGAAGGACGGGACGGTAAAGCATCCCAGGACCCCGGGGAGGTAACCACCTGCCCCGGATGAAGGAATCCACGATGTCCCGGGCGTGGACATCGATGATGAGGACGGTGTTGTATTTCTTCCTGTCATTTTTGGTCAGCTCCATGGTGATCCGCGTGACCAGGTCATCAATCTGCCCGTGCATCTTCTTGCCGTAGTTCTTCATGGCCTGCTTGTCCCCTTTCTTGACTTTGTTGAAGACGTCCTCCACTTCCCACGTCCACCACACCTGGCTGGCGGCCAGCACCACCATGCCTTGGTACAGGAGCATCCAGTCTACCCTACAGGGGGAAGCTCGCCTGTTAGAGTCTTGGCGGAGACTGGGCCCAGCTAGAGGCTGGACTGGAAGTCGTCTGCACTTTCCAGGAGCTTGTGTGTCTGCCCTGGAACAGGAGGTGTGAAGGCCGGGAAAGCACCAGGGCTGGCCCATGAAATCCCAGACAGTGGTCCCCTCCCTCAACCTCATAGGCTCCTGACTACATAGCAACAATGCCCATCATAGGGCCCGGGGCGTGGCTCAGCCGTAGAGTCCTGACGGAGAATCCACCACCAAGGGGCTGGAGGTGTAGCTACGTAGTAAGGCACCTGCCTGCTGGGATCCTGTTTCTCTCACAAAGTGACAGAAACTGGCCGGGCAGTGGTGGCGCACACCCTTAATCCCAGCACGCAGGAGGCAGAGCCAGGCGGATCTCTGTGAGTTCGAGGCCAGCCTGGTCTACAGAGCGAGATCCAGGACAGGCACTAAAACCACACAAAGAAACCCTGTCTCAAAAACATAAAAAAAAAAAAAAAACTGGGTTGGGGATTTAGCTCAGTAGTAGAGCACTTGCCTAGCAAGCACAAAGCCCTGGGTTCGATCCTCAGCTCCAAAAAAAAAAAAAAAAAAATTCCCAAAGTGACAGAAATCTACAAAGGGTCCTAGCAGGGCTGCCCCTGACCGCTAAGGGCCACCTTCACAGTGAGGCCTGCTCAGAAGTCCAAAAGGCTAGGGTCAGCACAGCTCCTGGCACAGGCCCCCAGTGTCTGGTGCCCAGGTATGGAGTGGGCACTGAGAGTTTGTATCCAATCACTCATTCCTGCTGGGAATGGAACCCTCAGCCTCATGCATGCAAAACAAACATTCTACCACTGGAGGATTCTAGGCAGGGGCTCTCCCACTGAGCCACACCCCAGCCCCTCACTGGGGGATTCTAGGCAGGGGCTCTCCCACTGAGCCACACCCCAGCCCCTCACTGGGGGATTCTAGGCAGGGGCTCTACCACTGAGCCACACTCCCGGCCCAAGTTGAATTAGTAACAAACTCCCACAAGCTCCGTACCTGGTGCCTTGCTCACCTAGGAAGTACTACCCAGAACCATCCCTTGAAACAGCTTTCGTCAGCAGGGTTGCCATGGTGAGGAAAGCCACACTGCCATGACAACCTGCCTGCCTTTCCCTCCTACATCACCTCCTGCACCGAGCGAGCCGCAGGACGGAAGCCGCCTACCCTCACACACCCTCACACGTCCACATCACCTGCTTCTGTCCTCACAGTATCTGAAGATGGCCTCCTTGGTGATGAGTCTGTTGGTCCTTCTCATTTCGTTCAGCACGGCCGTCATCCAGTCTTCCACGCGGCCCTCGGCCCGGATGATCTTCCGGAAGTTCATGACCTCTCCCTCGGCCGAGATCATGGCCGACACCAGCTTCTCCCCGCTATCCCCGTCATGGAAGCGCAGCATGGCTATGTTGTCGTACATCTGCAAGATGGCAGGAGGCGCGGGTTGGGATGCTCATAGGACGGCCGCTTTCCTACCAGGGTTGCCCCAGACAGACCTCCGTGCACCGGTGTCGAGTTTATCCGTCGGGACGGACAGACTACTTCGTTCGCACGGCGCAAACCAAAGATGGGTTTTCAGAGGCGTCGCGGAGAGCTAAGTGTAAACATGGGGGCAACTGTGGTCCGGACACATGCGCGGCGGAGTGAGGAGCTGAACCTGGGGTGGAACTGAGGGCCTAGAGACGTGAGGTGCGGCCAGGTAACTCAGGTTCACTTGTTCTGCTCCCCGAAGCCTGAATGGAAACATCTTTAAAAGGTGAGGCTGGAGACCGGCGGTGGTGGCGCACGCCTTTAATCCCAGCACTCGGGAGGCAGAGCCAGGCGGATCTCTGTGAGTTCGAGGCCAGCCTGGGCTACCAAGTGAGTTCCAGGAAAGGCGCAAAACTGTACAGAGAAACCCTGTCTCAAAAAACCAAAATAAATAAATAAATAAATAAATAAATAAATAAAAGGTGAGGCTGGGAACAAGCCGCAGCTGACAGGGCCCACAGTCACTGTCACACACGCTGGCAGTGGCATCTGCGGCTGTAACGGAGCAAAAGAAAATTCCAGAACCTGAGTCCTTTGCCCCCCCACCATGGAATAGCACCGATGCTGTAGATCAGGAAGGGAGGAGGGGGGAGTGGCCAGCTGTAAAGAGGAAAAGGGGGGGGCTCCCAAGAGAGGCAGGCGGGGAGGTGGGGAGGGCAGTTCCGGCATCCATTCTCTACAGCGGCCTGTTTGGAAATGGGGAATTAGCCGGGCACAGGGGGCAACCGGGAGGCTGAGGCAGGAAGATAGCCAGTACAGGCTAGCCTGGGCTAAATACCTCTGAAAAGAAGAACGGGGAGGACGAGGGGAGGGAGGAGAAAGGGAGAAGGAAAGAGCCTACCCCTTGAGAAGGGAAACATTTCATTTATAGATAGATAGATAGATAGATAGATAGATAGATAGATAGATAGATAGATAGATAAAAGAATGTTTTAGCTGAACTTGGCTGCTGGCCCTGACACTAAGCCCTGACCCTTGATCATAAGCTCTGACATGAGTCATGTGCCCTGACCTTGACTATTTGCCCTGACCTGCCCCCTGGGCCCCGACTCTCACCACGGGCCCTGACCTGCCCCCTGGGCCCTGGCCCTGAAGCCCTCACCTTGATCATGTGCTCCTGCACACACAGAGGGTCGCTGTTGCCCAAGATGCTGAGCAGCTCATCGTCGGAGATGAAGAAGAACCTGGGGAAGGCGTTCCTCTTGGAGTCCAGGTAGTCGTTCAGGCTCTTCTGGCACTTCTCCAGACCCTCGCTGATGCCCTGCAGGTCATTGAGGCGGTTCGGGGCCTCACAGCATCGCTTGATCACCGGGTCTTTCAAAGTCTCCCCCATGATCTGCAGAAGGTCAGGAAGACGGCAGAGTGTCACCCAAGGTGGCAGAAATGCCGTCCCCACAGTCCCCAGAAGGCACAGGTCAGGACACAAAAGGCACAGCAGGCCGGCAGGCAGGCAGGCAGGCAGGCAGGCCACAGCCTCAGGCAGTGCATCCTGGCAGCAGCTGATTCTTATTTCTGCTCTGTCTCTGGTCTTCCCATTAAGAGGCCAACTGCTCAAGGAGGGATTGTGTGTGTGGTCATGAAGTACCCCACCCCGCTGCAACAGTGGTGCATACAGCAGGTGCTCAACCAATGCCTAAGAAAGGAGGGGAGCGGGGCCTGGTGGCACAAGCCTTTAATCCCAGAACACAGGAGGCAGAGGCAGGCGGATCTCTGTGAGTTCGAGGCCAGCCTGGTCTACAGAGCGAGATCCAGGACAGCCAGTGCTACACAGAAAAACCCTGTCTCAGAAAACCAAAGAAAGGAAGGAAGGAAGGAAGAGAGAGAGGGAGGGAGGGAGGGAGGGAGGGAGGGAAGGAAGGAAGGAAGGAAGGAAGGGAGACAGCAACTTAATTGTAACCCATTTCATACACACGGGATATTCACTATGATGGTTCTTTTTTGCCAAAAGGAAGGGGTAGGGGTAGGAGGGAGAATAAAAAGAAATTGTCCAATAGTAGAGGAACAGGCAAAAACCTTAGCTGTTTATTGACTGGCAGGCATCGAAGAAGGCTGGCAAGATGGCTCAGCCTGCAAAGGCTTACCACCCAGCCTGAGGAGCTGAGTTCAATCCCCAGGCCCCACACGGTGGAACTGGAGAGAACTGACTCCCACACATTGTCTTCTCACTTCACACATGGCCTGTGGCATGTGTGGTGTGGGTGGGAGGCGGATGTGGGTGAGCGTGCACACACACACACACACACACACACACTAAATTTAATTTTAAAAATGTAAAGAAATATGTCAGTGATATGAACTGAAAAGAGAAGGTTATTTTGGTAGAAGTGGTCCTGTTGCAGCCTGCCTGTGGATTTACCTATATGTTTATGTAGGATAAAAATTCTAAAGAGACACATGGTCAACTGTTATGTAGATCAATAAGCAGAAAGTTTTGCTAAGTAAAACCATAGATAATGACCAAGAGCTTCAGAAGCTGCCCCGTGCAGGGACCGGTCCACACAGACGTAACAGCATCTGGTGATCCTGTACACACTGTCCACTCCCACACTGGTCCCTTACCCTCTTAAATATCCGGTCGATGTTGTCAAACTTCTTGGCCTCCTCTGGCAGCTGGGACCGTATGTCCCCACCGATGAAGATGCTCTCCAGGTACATCCACTTCCTCTGAACTAGCATCCAGATCTGAAAATGCACCATGTCACTGTCACAGGGTGACAAGGTACCCCGGAGACACAGGCCAAATCCCCCCCTAACCCACAACTCATCCAAGTCAGCTCAGTCAATGCAAGGATTGTCGGGCCAAGTAACACCGTGTGTAGAGACATGGCCGCCACCCTCCCTGCCCCAAGTGCCCACCTCCTGAATATTCACTTTTGCTTTCTGGAGTTTTGGTTAACTGTGGTCAGCAGGAGTCCAAAAATAGTAGTTCAGCAGCTACGCAGAGAGAGAGCGCGTGTTCACGCAGCCCTGAGACGCTGCTGTCTCAAGTGCTCTATGCGTTAATAGTCACTGTGGCCGGCCTCTAGGCAGACTGGATTTGTAAATAGACTTTGCCACAGGTGCATATGTGTACTGGGAAACAGTTACACAAAGTTCGGTACTATCTGGGTTCTGGGCATTGTCAGGACCTCTCAGGACAGATCCCTGGAGAGTTGGGAGTTACCATGCAGGAATGCAGCATTTTAGAGGTGCAGAATTTGGAGGCCTGTGACCCACAGTGATCAATGCAGAAGCCCGTGTTCACAAGAAGCTACACGCCACCTACTCAGCCATTCTGCTTCCAGATATGAACCCCAAAGAAGAGACAACAGAGACTCAGACTCAGCGTATTCAGGAATTCTCCTGGTGGTGTTTCTGTAACACCCAGGAGGTAGGAGCAACGCAGATAGCCATCAGGTGATGACCGGGTTCATCAGGTGATGATACCAAAGGTGGTATCGCCATAAACAGAGTATTATTTAACCACGAAAAGGAGAGAAGCAAGGACAGATACTACCGTGTGGACGAGCCTTGGGTGTGATTTCACACACACGAAACATACGGAGTAGACTGATTTAGGGAAATAGAAAGCTGATGTGTGGTTACCGGGGAAGTGGGAGCTGGGAAGTGATCGCTTGGGAGTTTTCTTTTATGGTGTCAAGAAAGCGTTGGGACCAAATGGAGGCAGAGTTTGTACAACACAAATGCTCTAAAGACCCACACACACACACCTGTGTGTGCATGCTGAAATGGTTAGTTTGGTTGGTGAGGTGGCTCAGTTCAGAAACTTCCCACCGCTCAAGCACAAAGATATGTGTTGAGCTTCTCTCCCCCGCCCCCCACTGCCCAGCCCCTTACTCATGTAAAAGCCAGGCAGGCATAGCAGGATGCTTCTGCAACCCCAACACCTAAGAAGGTGGAGACAGGAAGATACCTGGAGTTCCCTGGCCAGCCAATCAGAGAGCTCCAGGTTCAATGAGAAACTGTCTCAAAAAGCAAGGTGAAGCCAGGCTCGGGAGCACATGACTTTAGTCCCAGCCCCCAGGAGTCAGAGGCAGGCAGATCTCTGGGTTCTAGGCCAGCCTGGTCTACAGAACAAGTTCTAGAACAGTCAGAGCTATGTAGAGAGACTTTGTCGATAGATAGATAGATAGATAGATAGATAGATAGATAGATAGATAGATAGATAGATAGATAATAGATAGATAGACAGACAGACAGACAGATAGATAGTGAGGTGGAGAGAGGTAGAGAGAGCCAATATGTCAAGCTCTGGCCTCCATACACATCTGTGCACACATGCGCATGTACCCTCACATACCGGTGCCCACACATACAAATACATACAGATACCCACACACAAAAATATAAAACAAAATGGTCAATTTTACATTACCTAAAATTCATCTCAATAAATGTTGTTTAAATCATAAAGAAGATGGCTGGGGAGATAGCTCAGTGGTACAGAACTTACCTAGCACACACGAGGCCCTAGGTTCAATCCCCTGAAACACACACATACACACACACACACACACACACACACACACACACACACACACACACACACACACACATCACTACCACCACCAACAAAACTATGCCCTACCAAAGAGCTTTCACAAGTAAAGAGTCACAGGCAAAAACAAGCACAGCAAGTCAAGGATGTTCAGACATGACAGAAACAGGGACAGGATCATATTCCTTTGCCGGAGGACCAGGATCTCAATGAGAATATATACTTGTCTATAGTCTGGGGGAGGAAAAAAAATCATCCACCCAGAAATAGTGAACTGAGCCCGATTGATCTAATTTGTCCACACAGGCCTGACCGGTCACCCCCCAGTATGACAGGCCCAGCTGGAGAGACTACAAAGGCAGGCGACAAAGTGAATCAAGAATGGGGAGAAAAACTTTAGGTGGGATAAACTAAAGGAAAATTGAATCATGTGGAGAGGGCTACCTACACCACAATAGTCAAATCATAAAAGGACGTTAACATAGACATGTATACAGTTTTCAGTGTTGAACACATGGGTAGTGAAAGCATGTATGCAACAAGAACAGGAGGCATGGAAACAAGAACAGGGACACTTTAAAAGGCCAAATGGGAATTTTAGACATTAAAAATGCATTCCTTGAAATCAAAAGTCTCCAATCTCTCCATCGATGTACTTCCCCCTCCCCCACCACCACCAACTAAATCAAGAGCCGTGACACAGTCATTCATTTCTAAGCACACGTGTCCCCATATGACATTCCCACAGGAATTAGCGGCACATTTCCCATCTGCTCTGCTCTCACCTCGATGACCTCCCCGATCAGAGACAGCGTTTTTTCCCACTTATGGACAGTTTGCAGAAAAGGCCCCACGAATCTGCTCCCGGAGATGCTCTGCAAGTTGACGGTGTTGTCATCCAAGGACTGGATGATGTCGTCCACGGACCCTAAGATGTAGCCTCGCTCCTGCGTGCCCTTGTAATACTTGACCACGGTGAACTTCATGTTCTCCCAGGTGTCCAGGATTTCCTTCACGGCCTGGTTGGGAAAGAGAAGAACGCAGCTGGCCCCGCGGACGGAAAGAGCATGGCCCTGAGCCAGCAGCTTCCTCCCCAGGGTGTCCTCGGGCAGCAACTCAACCGGGTGTCCAGCTCCGACATCTGAGAGGTCGAGATTCTCCTCAGCAACTGTGCTCCCTGCCTACCAGGCATGTGCTCTACCAGGCAGGCAAGCGTGGTACACGTGGGGTCTCCTCTGACCCCCACCCCAAAAAAAGAGACTGCCGTACAGAGATAGGCTCAGAGAGGCCGCACGCTGTGCCACACGTGATGCCAAGTGCCAAAACTGGGATCTCAGATGTGCGGCTCCCGATATAACAAGGGAGTCCTCCTGCCTCTGCTCGCCCCCCCACCACTGCTGAACAAGAAAGTCCCAGTATAAAATGCCAGGCCTACTATGATTCTATTCTCTGAAGATACCTGCAATGATATGTGCTCATGTGCATATCTATATGTAGATTTTTTTTTTCAGAGCTGAGGACCGAACCCAGGGCCTTGCTTGCGCTTGCTAGGAAAGTGCTCTACCACTGAGTTAAATCCTCAACCCCAGATGTTTATAAGTATGTGTGATTTCATCTCTAGTGAGACAGGCTCCTGGGCGTGCCTTTGAGGGATTATCTTAATTAGATTTAAAAAAAAAAAAAAAGATACACCCACTATGGGCGGCCCCATTCCCTAGGCTGGGGACTTGGACTGAATACAGAGGAAAAAGTGAGCCTGGCACCAGCATCCCTCCCCATGTCTGCAGATGCAATATGACCAGCCGCCTCACGCCCCTGCCGCCGCCATGCCTTCCCCGCCATGGTGGATGGTTCCCTCAAACTGTGATCCACAATGAACCCTTTCTTCCTTAAATAGCTTTTATAGGAGTATTTTTTCACAGCAGTGAAAAATATAGCTAAGACAATATCCATACATATTATGTGTATGTATTTGTTTGTAGGTGTGTATATGAGTGGGAACACACGTATTGCATGTGTGTACAACATGGCATGTGTTTTATGCATATACGGATGGATGTGTCCACATGTGTCACATGTCCACACAACTTCTAGCTGTCTGTTAATATTAGTTGTGTAAAATGGGGCTCACATAGCATCTTCTTGCACTCACTTTGACCTTGGACTTGCTTCTTAAGCAAGGAGCATCGTCAAGTAGGACGTTAACAATGACTGTCTTCGAGTGTCCAGGCTGTGGGTGATTTGCTTATTTTTAATTTTTTTTGCAAGGGATGCCCAGTTCTTAATCAGTAAATAGAATTTGAAACTGTAATCAAGGAGGGCATAAGAAAAAGAAAACTGAGGCAGAGGTTCTATTTCCTTAAGATACCAGAGACAGTGTGTTTCCTGCTTAGGGAAATGTCAGCCTTGGCTGGGAGTCATGGAGCCTTCCTGCGATCCCAGCACTCGGGAAGCTGGGGAAGGGAGATCGTGAGTTCAGGACCAACCTCGGCTGAAAGGTAAAACCCCATCTCAACGAACCGAAGACGGCAGAGCGGCAGCCCCGAAGCCCAAGGCTCTCCTTCCCTACCTTCTCGATGGCGACCTCCTTGACAGCCGCCGTGACAATCTCGTTGAGTACTTCCGTGTGGCTGTGCAGCTCCATGGCGAACATGTTCTCCAGCGTGAAGGTCTCTGTCATCTCAAAGAACACGCCTGTTTTCTCCATGAGTTCTTTCCAGTGTCTGGAAGAAGGTAGAACCGTTCATGATCACCGCCCCAGCCAAGGAAGAGCCCGGCTTAATGGTTCCCACTGACGTCACAGGAGGGGGCCCCATGGGAGAACCTCCACAGTGGCATGGGACAGCCTGGGATGATACTGCCGAGCTCTTCCAAATCCTCGTTTTGATCAACGGACCAAGTTACCCTAGGGAGAACAGCAGCAATCCTATTCAAGAGTCCATATTGAGCCAGGTGGCGGTGGCGCACGCCTTTCATCCCAGTACTCGGGAGGCAGAGGCAGGCGGATCTCTGTGAGTTAAGAGGCCAGCCTGGTCCACAGAGCGAAATCCAGGAAAGGCACCAAAACTACACAGAGAAACCCTGTCTCAGGAAAAAAAAAAAAAAAAAAAAAGGTTCGGTCCTCATCTCAGAAAAAACAAAAAGAGTCCATGTTGACGATTAGGGTTTACGACCTCGATGTTGGATCAGGGCATTTCAATGTATTATAGCTGCTATTAATGGTTCGTTTGCTCAATGATTCAAGTCCTACATGATCTGAGTTCAGACCAGAGTAATCCAGGTCGGTTTCTATCTATTTACGATTTCTCCCAGTATGAAAGGATAAGAGAAATGGGGCCTTACCCAAAGCACCCCCAAACCAACCTATGAAATAATCTCAGCTTTGTAAATTCATACCAAAACTACCCCAGGCAAGGGTAAAATTGGGGTGGCAGAGTCAGGAAATTGTATAAGACTTAAAACCTTTGTCCCCAGGGTGTGTGTGTGTCAAATCCTCTCCCTAATAGTGTATTTTATTAACATCTTTACGCTCTTAATTCCTATTCTAATTCCTATCGCATTTCTCACCCTAGTAGTATGGAAAAGTCTGGCTACATACAACTACGAAAAGGACCCAATATCACAGGACCCTACAGCATCCTACAACCATTTGCTGATGCGATAAAACCTTTCATTAAAGGATCCCTACACACCCTAGCCACTTCAACATCTTTATTCATCCTCGCCACTACACTCTCTCTCACTTAGCAAGCCAACGAATCCCTCTACCCACACCTCATCCCCTAGTTAACCTAAACATAGGAATTCTCTTCATCCTCGCTGTCTCCAGCCTCTCCGGCTATTCTATCCTACGACCAGGCTGAGCCTCCAACTCAGAATACTCCATATTCAGAGCCATCATCCAAACAATCTCCTATGAAGTAACAGCAGCAAGTATTTAACTCTCTCTTCTCCTAATAAACAGATCCTTCTCTCTCCAATCCCTAATCTTAACACAAGAACCCCTATGACTCATCATCCCATCATGACCCCTGGGCATAATGTGATTCATCTCAACCTTAGCAGAAACCAACTGTGCCCCATCCAATTTTACAGAGGGTAAATCAGATCTAGTATCAGGACTTAACAGTGAATATGCTGATGGTCCGTTTGTGCTTTTCTTCATAGCCGAATACACCAATATTATCTTAATAAATGCCTTATCCACAATTGTATTTATAGGGCCATTCCATGATCCCTACAACCCAGAACTATTCACTATAAGTTTTATAAGTAAAACTCTAATTTTAACTACACTATTTCTATGAATTCGAGCATCATACCCACGATTTCATTATGACCAACTCATACATCTCTTATGAAAAAATTTCCTTCCACTCACACTAGCTTTTGGTATACGACACATCTCAATTCCATCTTTCATAGCAAGCATTCCCCCCTACACTTATAAATATGTCTGACCAAAGAGCTATTTTGGTAGAGTAAATAATAGAGATTTAAGCCCTCTTATTTCCAGGATAATAGGAATTGAACCTATACCTAAGAATTCAAAATTCTCCATGCCACCTAAACACCTGATCCTATCTCTGTACAGTCAGCTAACTAAGCTATCGGGCCCATACCTCGAAAATGTTGGTTTAAACCCTTCCCGCACTAATTAATCTCTCTGTCACCAGAGTTAAAACCAGGAAACACCCAGCAAGTCCCGCCTTGTGTATGTCCTCACCACTGCTGAGAAAATGAGTGGCCTCTAGCCCAAAGGAGAACCTGGAGTCAATCATGGAACCCACGTGTATTGATTCAACACTGACTCCGCTGAGCAGTGGGGTGCACATGGTGACCAGAGGCTCAGCTCCTGGTCTCGGGGAGCTGATCCCCAGCTTGGATAGGGAACAGCCAATAGACAGTGAAAGGAGCCTACAATTTAAACACCATCTGTGAGGACAAGGACACGTGTGCTGAGAAACCCGCCATCAGGCGATCTTGGCTTCCTGTGAACTCCCCAGAGTGAATCACACAAACCCACATGACCAGGCCTGTGACACATCTGGCCACATGGTATGGCGTACCATCTGCTCCTGACCAGAACATGGGTACCCGCGGCTACGTGACTTAGCTAGAAACCAGTTGTTTTTTGTTTGCTTGTTTTATGTGGGGATGGGGATGGGACCCTCAACTGCAGACATCTAGGCAACCGCTCTGCCACTAAGCCCCACACCCCAGCTTGTACACACTAACTGTTGTAAATGCTGGGGGGAAGCACTGGTGGGCTCCCCAGGGATAACGGTGCAGGCACATGGGAGACAAAAGGACAATGGGGAGTCTGAAGCCAGCCTGGGTACATCCTGAGACCCTGGCTCAAAAAAAGAAAAAAATAAAAGTGGGAGGGATCCCTGATGATCAGAGGTGACACTCAGATATGGCCAACAGGGACAGACAGAACCAGAGCCTGGGAACTGTGAGCTACAAGGTCATGGAACTGGGGCCCCATGAGAAAAGGGCAAGAGCATTTCAGGCCTGGGAGAAGTGTGGGGACAGAGATGGGCAAAAGCCATGTTGGCTGGGCCTGTGGCTGCCACTCTGGTCTCAACAATGCAGAGGGGGAAATAGATGCTAAAACCACACGCACGTTCAAGGAAGACCTTCCTGCTGGTGTGAACAGGACTGTGTCCTCACCGGCTCCCTGAAACTGTGACAAAATACCTTTGAAAGCAATTTAATGGCGAGAAGGGTTCAGAGGGGTCAGCCTACAGCCACTTGGGCCATGCTGAGAGAGAGAGAATCATGGCCAGGGGCATGAGATGTGGCAATGTGTTCATCTCGTGGAAGATGGGGAAGTGGGGTGGTGAGACCAAGGGGCTTCCCCTCCTAAAGTCCCCTAAGAGCAGTTACTACTGGAGACCAGGCCTTCAACACACGAGCCTCTTGGGAACATTCCAGATCCAGACTACAGCAGATTGGGAGGAATTGGGGAAAGAACCAATATTTCACTAAGTAAAATAAAGTTGTTTGATAGACTCTATGAGCCCATGACTCTATAAGCCCATGACTCTGTGAGCCCATGACTCTGTGAGCCCATGACTCTATGAGCCCATGACTCTATGAGCCCATGACTCTATGAGCCCATGACTCTGTGAGCCCATGACTCCTCTGTGAGCCCATGACTCCTCTGTGAGCCCATGACTCCTCTGTGAGCCCATGACTCTATGAGCCCATGACTCCTCTATGAGCCCATGACTCTGTGAGCCCATGACTCTGTGAGCCCATGACTCTATGAGCCCATGACTCTGTGAGCCCATGACTCCTCTATGAGCCCATGACTCCTCTATGAGCCCATGACTCTGTGAGCCCATGACTCTGAACCCATGACTCTGTGAGCCCATGACTCTATGGACAGACTCTGGGAAATGCAACCACAGAGGAGAGGAGCACACCAGGGAAAATAGAAGCCACAGAACTCCGGCTAACTCCCATAGGCATGGAGTGGGGTGGCTCCATCGAACACCAGAGGGAGCTGAGCATCCAACATGGCCGCCATAAGCTGTCTCTCCCTGCTGGGTGAGCCCAAGCTCTAATGGAGTGTAAAAAGCACATCAGATTTCAAGATGTGGTCTTTAAGGAAGTCAAATATCTCAGGAAAAAAATGTTTTACACTGACTACATGTGGAAATGGAATCTCAGCACTGAGTCAGTTACGTATATCATTAAGGGGCTGGAGAGATGGTTCGGCAGTTCAGAGCACTGGCTGCTCTTGCACAGGACCCAGGTTTGATTTCCAGCACCCACAGGGCGACTCACAGTCATCTGTAGTTCCAGCTCTAAGGGATCTGATGCCCTCTGGCCTCCACAACTACACATATACACATACACTGACAAAATATGCATGCACATAATTTAGAATAAAAATAAATATTTAAAGCGTGTGTGTGTGTGTGTGTGTGTGTGTGTGTGTGTGTGTATGCACATCTGTTTAGGATTCATTTCAGGCCAGGCATGAAGCCTCTTGCCTATAATCCCAGTACATAGGAGGCTGAGAAAGACAGACTGCCATGAGTTTGAGGCTATCCTGGGCTACATAGTAATTTTCTAGGCTAGCCTGAGCTACAGAATGAAAGCCTATTTCAACACCTCCCCCTCCAAAAAAAGAACAAAGATTAATTTCACTTGTTCTCATTTCTTTCTCTCCCCGCCCCCATGCTGCCCCACACTTTTTGTTTTTTGAGGCAATGTGCCAATAGACATATGGCCCAGGCTGACATGGAACTTTCTATCCTCCTGCCTCAGTCTCCCAAGCGCTGGGATGACAGGTGTGGACCACCACATGTAGTTCTTTTATTATTTTAATGTTGTATCTAAAAACTGCAAATGACATTGGTGGCCCCATTCCATTTCTCCTGAATTCCACTCATCAAATATTCTTGCTTTTAAAAAGCAGACAAAAGAGCTGGGTGGTGGTGGCACACGCCTTTAATCCCAGCACTCGGGAGGCAGAGACAGGCAGATCTCTGCGAGTTCTAGGCCAGCCTGGGCTACAGAGGGAGTTCCAGGACAGCCAGGGCTACACAGAGAAACCCTGTCTCAAAAAAATAAAAATAAAAAGCAGACAGACAAAAACACACCTTTGACTGGAGCAGGTGTTGGGGGCGTTCTTATAAAACCCTTAGCGCCACCCTTCCTTTACAAACAAATCCTGCCACCTCTCACCTCGCCGCTGCACCGGTCCCTCATCTCACTGGTCCCTCATCTCACTGGTCCCTCATCTCACTGGTCCCTCATCTCACTGGTCCCTCATCTCACTGGTCCCTCATCCCGTCTAGCCTAAGCTGTACCTGCCTGAGACCTAAAGCCGTCCCGTGAGCTCCCAAGGCTGACAGAGGACGGAACCAACCTCTCTCTCAGGGCCTCGTGCTTCAAGTCCAGCAGCAGGGGGATGGAGTCTTTGAAAGCCTTCATCTTTGCTTCCAAGTGGAAGGCCACGGACAAGCTGCGCACCTGGCGGGGCAGCTTGCGGAGGCCTTTGAGGAAGCCGTCGATGCCTTCCTGCAGATACTGGACATTGAGGTTGATCCAGAGGGTCTGGGACCACTCCTCTTTGGCAACCTAGAAACATTAGACACGTCAGCACCAACGGGACCTGAGGGAAATGCAAAGGACGGGAAACGCGTGCCTAGCTCTGGCCTTCCTCAGCTTTTCTCTCCTCTAACATAAAAGGGTGAGTGTTGAGGCCAAAAAGAAGGGGTGTGAGGGGGCTGGAGAGGTGGCTCAGTGGTTAAGAGCACTGGCTGTTCTTCCAAAGGTCCTGAGTTCAATTCCCAGCAACCACATGGTGGCTCACAGCCATCTGTAATGAGATCTGGTGCCCTCTTCTGGCCTGCAGTCATACATGCTGTATACAAAATAAATAAATAAATAAATAAATAAATGAAGAAGAAGAAGAAGAAGAAGAAGAAGAAGAAGAAGAAGAAGAAGAAGAAGAAGAAGAAGAAGAAGAAGAAGAAGAAGGGGTGTGAGCTGGGTGGTGGTGGCGCACACCTTTAATCCCAGCACTCAGGAGGCAGAGTCAGGCTCTGTGAGTTCAAGGCCAGCCTGGGCTACAGAGTGAGTTTCATGACAGGCTCCAAAGCTAGACA
Source organism: Peromyscus maniculatus bairdii (assembly GCF_049852395.1). Taxonomy (NCBI): domain Eukaryota; kingdom Metazoa; phylum Chordata; class Mammalia; order Rodentia; family Cricetidae; genus Peromyscus; species Peromyscus maniculatus. The sequence goes on along the minus strand of NC_134874.1, from coordinate 16,370,661 downwards.
GAGAAACCCTGTCTCGAAAAACAAACAAACAAAAGGGGGGGGGGTCTTCCTGAGCCCTTCACACCATAACGCTGCACCTGAGCGCATACATGCCCCCATGCCCAGCTTGGGGAGTCCCCGGGAGGAGCAGCACCTTCAGGGCCTCATATAAGTCGTAGATCATCCGGAGCCCCATCATCTCCTTCTGCACTTGGATGAGCTCGGGGTACATGGTGATGGGGAGGTCGAAGAGCTTCTCCGCGTTGGCCAGTTCCTGCCGGTTCTTGTCGTGCTTGGCCAGCTCCTTTTCGAAACTGCCTAAGAGCTCCACGCCTGGCAAAAAAACATGCAGAGATAAAGCAGGACGGTAAGACAGACGCCTCTAGTTCCAGCGCTTGGGACCCCGGGGTGGGGTGGGGGTGGGGTGGGGGTCGCTGCAAGTTCAAGGCCAGCCGATCTAGATAGCTAGTTCCCGGCTGATCAGGGCTACTAACTGAGCAATGTGTCTAAAAATGTGTGTGTGTGTGTGTGTGTGTGTGTGTGTGTGTGTGTGTGTGTGTGTATAAATAAGATTGAGGGCCAACGAGACTTGCTGCTAAGACTGATGACCTGAGTTCAATCCCCAGGAAGCACAGGATGGGAGGGAAGAACTGACTCTCATGGGTTTGTTCTCTGACCTCCACACATGCATGCATGCATGAGCTCCCCACCCACACACACACACACATAGTAAATAAATAAATAAATATAATTTAAAATGCTAAGTAAGAATAAAATTAGCCGGGCGCCGGTAGCATATGTCTTTATCCCAGCACTCGGGAGGCAGAGGCAGGCTGATCTCTGTGAGTTCGAGGACAGCCTGGTCTACAGAGTGAGATCCAGGACAGGCACCAAAACTACACAGAGAAACCCTGTCTCAAAACCAGCCCTCCCCGCCAAAAAAATAATAAAATTAATTTGATGAAGAAATCAGCTATTAATTATAATTTCATACACATAAGTTATGGCGGAGATCAATTTCAAATCAGCAGGCGTTATCTTGCCCCAGAAACCAAAAGGCCACTTGCCCTGCAAGCCCTTCCAATTAGAATGTTAACCCCTTGCAGGCAGACCATGCTGGAAGTGAGGCTATTGAAGGGACAGCCATTTTGTCCCCCATCCCAGTCAATGTCACCTGCCCTCTGCGGCCCTTGAGATCTCCTCATCAGCTTGACAGTGGCCTTCACACTTCAACTTCCAAGTCCGTGCTTGGCCCCCATTGTCCAGTGGCTGTTACATTCTACACCACGGTGTGTCCACCCGCTTCCCCACCCCAGCATTGTCTTCTCCCACTGCCCATGTTATTCCCAAGATCCGACTGCTCACCCGGAAGCCCTAGCCAACCCTACATAACAGTCTCCCCACACTCTCTTTAGAACAGTGGTTCTCCTTGGGAAAAAAGGGGGGGCAGGCGGTGGTGGCGCACGCCTTTAATCCCAGCACTCGGGAGGCAGAGGCAGGCGGATCTTTGAGTTCGAGGCCAGCCTGGTCTACAGAGCGAGTTCCAGGACAGCCAGGACTACACAGAGAAGCCCTGACTCAGAAAAAAAAACAAAAACCACCACCAACAACAACAAAAAACAGTGGTTCTCAACCTGTGGGTCACGAACCCTCTTGGGGCCACTTAAGACCACTGGAAAACACAGATATTTACATAACTATTCATGACAGTAACAAAATTACAGTTATGAAGTAACAACAAAGTAATTTTATGGTTGGGGGTCACCACAACATGAGGAACTGTATTTAAGGGTCTCAGCTTTAGGAAGGTTGAGAACCACTGCTCTAGCTTAAGAATAATGTTTCCTCCCAGCCACCCTTTCGGCTGGTGACATGTGCTGTGTTTTGCAGATGAAGTATCCCCCAAAAGGCTCTTGGAGGCTTGGTCTCCAGGTGGTGGAGCCAGACATAGAGAAGTGATCAGGTCATCATAGATCTGAGAGGATCGATGATTCATCAAGGGACGCTGTCATTGGGAAGTGGTGAAAACTAGGAGGTGAGACCTGGCCGGAGGGGGTGGCGGCTTAGGGACATGATTCGGAAGAGCATGTTGGCCCACTTCCTTGAGTATTCTATCTCCTGGCTGCTGAGCGGTCTCCTCTGCTGTGGGATATCTGTGCACTGTGTGGAGATGTGTTGCTGTGACTGGTGTGATAAAAAGCCGAACGGCCAATAGCTAGGCAGGAGGTATAGGCGGGACTTCTGGGCAGAGAGAGGAAGGAGGAGGAGGACCTAGGGGCACAAGAGACACCAGGAGACATGGAGAGGAAACAGGAGGTGCGAGATGGAAGAGAGATAATGCCACGTGATAGAACACAGATTAGTAGAAATGAGTTAATTTAAGGTATAAGAGCTAGTTAGGAACAAGCCTAAGCTATAGGCCGAACTTTCATAATTAATAATAAGTCTCCATGACATTATTTGGGAGCTGGCTGGTGGGACAGAGAAAGACTCGTTACACTCCTCAGCTACAGTTTCCCCCACAGGAAGCTCCACGTGACCACAGGGGACTGAGGTGAGGCCTCTGAAATTGTGAGCCTGAACAACTGTTCTTCCTTTTAAACCATTTCTTTCAGATGTGTGTCGGAATGACAGAAATCTGGCAGACACAGAGGGGAAACAGGATAGCGTGGTCCAGGGTCTAAGAACAAAGAATGAATTCAGAGAGAGAGCAATAAAGGGGTGTGTGTGTGTGTGTGTGTGAAGGCAGAT